>NC_091163.1:9160662-9229709 GCF_040958095.1 Procambarus clarkii
CCCCAAGTTGGGCATGTTTAAACGGAATGTGGAACAGGCGGGTGAGGAACAGGAGGAAGAATGTGGAACAGGAGACCGAGAATGAGAACAAGAAGAGAAGGAGGAGAAAGTGCAGAAGTAAACACAGGCAGAATGAATAGAATGAGAAAGGGAAAAAAAATAATTAGAAAGAGAAGGAGTAGGAGGAGAAGAAAGAGCTACATATATATTTTTAATCCTGATGAGGAATACTGGATATATAGTTGTCAGTCAGTACAAAGGGATAATACGAACGTAGGAATGTGGGAGTCGAACCCGTCCTGCAGACTCATGGCTCTGATAAAGTAGAGGTGCCATAACTACAGACCCAGAGAACTGTTGTGGCCTGCGGGGCGTCACATGTCTGTCCCCCCCCCACCCCTACCCCCCCCCCACCTTCGCATTATTACCAACCAATTTAAGAGCATCTCAACACACACTCATCTGCGGCTTCGCTGGTGTGGCAAGCCAACGATAACAGTCAAGTTGATCAGCGAATCACCAGTGGGGCCCTAATGGCTTGCTTAGGCTGCGAGAGTGGAAATGATCCCTGTATACCCGATACAGGTAGATATCTGTGGTAGTGTGGTAGATGTAGGGGTAGAGTGAAAACTCTAAGGTAGGGTAGAAAACTTTATTTTCTCTTTTATAATCTACATTTGCCCCCATCATCTACCCCTTCCCTTAACCTGCCCCTTCCCCCTTCCCTTAACCTGTCTGTCCCTTCCTTTCACCTGTCCCTTTATCCTCTCCATTATCATTTCCTGTCATCCATGTTCCACATCATCTACCTGTCTTTACTTGTGTTCTCTGTGTAATTGGTACAGTATCTTTCTCTCTGTCTGTCTGTCTGTCTGTCTGTCTCTCTCTCTCTCTCTCTCTCTCTCTCTCTCTCTCTCTCTCTCCAACCCACCCCAAACACCCATACAAAATACACCTTACCCCCCCCACATCTCACCCATACATCCGAGAATGGGTAAAAAAAATTCAGTAATGGCGACAGGAAACTTCACCGATTATTACAACATATCATTACAACATGTTATATTATTGGTGTGGGAGGGAAGGTGGGGGAGCAGGACAGCTGTTGTGAGCAGCAGGACAGTGTTGGGGAAGTGTTGGAGGGGGTTTTGGAGGGGGGTGTATGGGTGTATGTGAGGAAGATAGAGTCATTACACCCTAAAGTGGAATATTTTTTTTGGTGGGGGGTTTGAATGTGGATAACTTCGACGTTTATTTCGACGTATGGGCTCGATATTGACGCATTGTAGCGACGTCAACACTTGCGTCTCATCTGTGGGGGAAGCATCCCCCCCCAACCTCAACATCCTCCCCCCCCCTACCCTTCCCCATCAACCCTGAACGAGTATTCATGTGTTGTGGCAAGGATGCGAACACAGTGGCCTGATGAGTTGACTCAGTAGTCACCCCCCACCGCAACCACCACCCCCACTACCACCACTACTACCACTACCACCACTACTACCACTACCATCACCACCCCACTACTGCTAGCGAGGGCATTGATGACGTACTCTACTGATACCAACCATGGCCATCAAAATACATCTTAATCCCCTTGTCTGAACTCTTGAACCTTGTCTTATTTCCCCATAACCCCTTAAAAAACCCCTACTCCAACCACTCTTCAAATGCCTCTAGGACCTCTCTCAAGAGTCCCAACCTTAGTATGGAAAATAAACACCAGCTTTGGGGTAGGATTGTATTACTACAATTGTCTATTTGCCTGATTGTCTAGAGCAGAGGGCCGGGCTTCTTGCTAGGGCCGACGGCTTTTTCTCTAAAATTGCGCTGCTTCGGGTTTTTTGGGTTATGGCTTATCGTCTTAGTGTTTTATAGTGGGACAGGTGTGGGAGGGGGAGAAGGACAGTGTTGGGGAGGTGTGGGAGGGGGAGAAGGACAGTGTTGGGGGAGGTGTGGGAGGGGGAGAAGGACAGTGTTGGGGAGGTGTGGGAGGGGGAGAAGGACAGTGTTGGGGGAGGTGTGGGAGGGGGAGAAGGACAGTGTTGGGGGAGGTGTGGGAGGGGGAGAAGGACAGTGTTGGGGGAGGTGTGGGAGGGGGAGAAGGACAGTGTTGGGGGAGGTGTGGGAGGGGGAGAAGGACAGTGTTGGGAGGTGTGGGAGGGGGAGAAGGACAGTGTTGGGGGAGGTGTGGGAGGGGGAGAAGGACAGTGTTGGGGGAGGTGTGGGAGGGGGAGAAGGACAGTGTTGGGGAGGTGTGGGAGGGGGAGAAGGACAGTGTTGGGGGAGGTGTGGGAGGGGGAGAAGGACAGTGTTGGGGAGGTGTGGGAGGGGGAGAAGGACAGTGTTGGGGGGAGGTGTGGGAGGGGGAGAAGGACAGTGTTGGGGAGGTGTGGGAGGGGGAGAAGGACAGTGTTGGGGAGGTGTGGGAGGGGGAGAAGGACAGTGTTGGGGGAGGTGTGGGAGGGGGAGAAGGACAGTGTTGGGGAGGTGTGGGAGGGGGAGAAGGACAGTGTTGGGGAGGTGTGGGAGGGGAGCTGGGCAAGTGTGGTAGAGGTCATGGTGGTGGTTGTTGTTGTTTAAGAAACAGCTACTAGGAATAAAAGTTGTAAGTAGCACGGGCTATAGTGAGCCCGTAGTGGACTTACCTGGCACAGGAGCGGGGCTGTAACTGAGAGGTCTTGAAGGGGTGTAGTCTTGGAGAGGGTGTAGTCTTGGAGGGGTGTAGTCTTAGAGGGTGTAGTCTTGGAGGGTGTAGTCTTAGAGGGTGTAGTCTTGGAGGGGTGTATTCTTGGAAGGGATGTAGTCTTAGAGGGGTGTAGTCTTAGAGGGGTGTAGTGCTGGCTGTAGGCTGCGTGCTGTTCCAACCGCTCACAGTTGCGTTAATTCGTACTTGATTTGCACACAATAGCGAAACTTGGCGCTGACGTCACAAGCCTGTGTTGCGTGTTGAAGGCTTGTACCCCGATTGTGTTGCGTGTTGAAGGCTTGTACCCCGATTGTGTTACGTGAACGTCAATGGAGGGGGAATTTAGATTAGAAAAATGCACGACTTGACGAAAATGGTTGTTCAACATCCTCCCAGCGAGCATAAGAAATATTGCCGGAACAACCGTGGACATCTTCGAGAGAAAACTGGATAGTTTTTCTTGTGCCGGACCAACCGGGCTGTGGTGGGTATGTGGGCCTGCTGCGGGCCGCTCCAAGCAACAGTCTGGTGGACCAAACTCTCACAAGTCAAGCCTGGGCCTCGGGCCGGGCTTGGGGAGTAGAAGAACTCCCAGAACTCCATCAAGCAGGTATCAAGCAGGACGGTAATGGGGAGACTGGTAAGGGGGGAGTGGACAGGAATTAGGGGTAGAGTAGGGGGTAGAATAGGGGGGTGACGGGAATAGGGGGTAGAGTAGGGGGTGTGACAGGAATAGGGGGTATGAAGGAGGGCTTAGAGAGAGAGAGAGACATGGTTGGAACAAGATAAGATTAAGGAGGATGTAAAGATTCCAGTCTTAACTATGATTTTGATCTTCTCTGCCATTTACTTAATCTCTTCCTATCCCCCCTCCCCTTCTTTTCCATTCACTCTCTGACCTCTCCCTAGCCTCTCCTAGCCTCCCTAGCCTCTCCTAGTCTCCCTAGCCTCTCCTAGCCTCCTTAGCCCTCCCCTAGCCTCCCTAGCCTCTCCTAGCCTCCCTAGCCCTCCCCTGACCATGTTACAACATCAGGGAAGAGTTATAAAATGTCTCCTGGAAATGACAAATGGTTTATGGCTCTTGGTATGTTGCCTGTGGTTGCCATGTGTCCACCATGTGTCCTAGTGGCCCGTCACAGTGTCCTAGTGGCCCCTCACAGTGTCCTGGTGGCCCCTCACAGTGTCCTGGTGGCCCCTCACAGTGTCCTGGTGTCCATTGTAGTGTCCATAATTATCACCTGCTCTACACAACAAAATATCACTGTCGAATTGAGATGGACCTAATTAGCATTTTTCGCCCGCAGTAATTTGTGGTCAAGAGGAGATAGGCGCCGTCGTCCGACGTGTCTGCGTCGCGTCCGACGTGTCTGCGTCGCGTCCGACGTGTCTGCGTCGCGTCCGACGTGTCTGCGTCGCGTCCGACGTGTCTGCGCCGTCGTCCGACGTGTCTGCGTCGCGTCCGACGTGTCTGCGTCGCGTCCGACGTGTCTGCGTCGCGTCCGACGTGTCTGCGCCGTCGTCCGACGTGTCTGCGCCGTCGTCCGACGTGTCTGCGTCGCGTCCGACGTGTCTGCGTCGCGTCCGACGTGTCTGCGTCGGAAGACGTATTGGCGTTTTCTGCTCAATTTTTGTCTGCAATTGGTGGTACTCATTAGTGGCGCGGGGCGCTTAATGGAACCGATCTTGTTTACCGATTGTCTATGATTAATTCTGTCCGGAGCCTTGTTTGGGGGGCTGGGGGGGGAGAGGGGGGGGATAGGGGGAGGGGGGAAGGGGGAAGAGGGGGAGGGTGAAAAAATATAAATATCATTTGCTGGATTGTGGAGGGTAGGGAACTGTGTGTGTGTGTGTGTGTGTGTGTGTGTGTGTGTGTGTGTGTGTGTGTACTCACCTAATTGTGCTTGCGGGGGTTGAGCTCTGGCTCTTTGGTCCCGCCTCAAAGAGGCAGCCCGAACAGGGACTCGAACCCAGAACCCTAGGGAGCCGGTCGGCCGAGCGGACAGCACGCTGGACTTGTGATCCTGTGGTCCTGGGTTCAATCCCAGGCGCCGGCGAGAAACATTGGGCAAAGTTTCTTTCACCCTATGCCCCTGTTACCTAGCAGTAAAATAGGTACCTGGGTGTTAGTCAGCTGTCACGGGCTGCTTCCTGGGGGTGGAGGCCTGGTCGAGGACCGGGCCGCGGGGACACTAAAAAGCCCCGAAATCATCTCAAGATAACCTCAAGATAACCCTTAGGTTAAAAGCCTAATGCTCTACCGACTGAGCTATCCGGGCTTACCGGGCTTGTGTGTGTGTGTGTGTGTGTGTGTGTGTTTGTGTGTGTGTGTGTGTGTGTGTGTTTGTGTGTGTGTGTGTGTGTGTGTGTGTGTGTGTGTGTGTGTGTGTGTGTGTGTGTGTGTGTGTGTTTGTGTGTGTGTGTGTGTGTTTGTGTGTGTGTGTGTGTGTGTGTGTGTGTGTGTGTGTGTGTGTGTGTGTGTTTGTGTGTGTTTGTGTGTATGTGTGTATGTGCGTGTGTGTGTGCGGCGCCCACACTCACACCTCATCCATCTTGGCTGATGGGTTGGCAGCTTGAGGAGGGGGGGAGGGGGAGTGGACGAGAGAGAGGGGGTGTAGTGGGGGTAGTAGAGGATAAATGGGGGTAGAAATGGTGGTGATGAGGAGGATGAGTTGTGTTTGGTTGAATGGTGGTGGAGGTGGAGGGGAGATAGTGGTAGGGGGGGGGAGGTATCAGGTTCATGGGGGAGACAGCTGTGTTAGGGAGGAAGGGAGCAGCGAGGTGTGTGTGGGGGGGAGAGAGAGAGAGAGAGAGAGAGAGAGAGAGAGAGAGAGAGAGAGAGAGAGAGAGAGAGAGAGAGATAGAGAGAGGACGAGGGAGAGGGGTAGTCGAGGTGTCCCCAAGTCACACTAGCATGAGGCAACATGCAAATGAACTAAGACCAGGTACAAGACCTATGGCCGCCAGGGCATCACCTAGGACACACACACACACACACACACACACACCCGTCCCCATGCCCAGATACCCAACATATGACATCCATCACCACCCATCACCCACATATTCCAATGACAACCACATACCCACCATTCCCCCCTTTCTCACCACTCTGGGGACAGAGTAAAGTCCCCCATAGTGACTTGCTAAAATGCTCTATGCAACATTAATCCGCTCTGTGAATGACTGCAGTGCTCTACAGACAAAGAGCTTAAAATCCCTTTGGAAACTTTGTAAAAATGAAGGTATGCAAGTCATCTTTAGAGCTCCAAGTCCACGAGTATAGTCAGCACAAGAGTAGAGTGAAAGGTACCTTCCATAAGTGAGACAATTTTTGTCCAACTGTCCAATACACCATGTGTCAACTTTGTGAAAGTGTTCAATACACCATGTGTCAACTGTGTGAAAGTGTTCAATACACCATGTGTCAACTTTGTGAAAGTGTTCAATACACCATGTGTCAACTGTGTGAAAGTGTTCAATACACCATGTGTCAACTGTGTGAAAGTGTTCAATACACCATGTGTCAACTTTGTGAAAGTGTTCAATACACCATGTGTCAACTTTGTGAAAGTGTTCAATACACCATGTGTCAACTTTGTGAAAGTGTTCAATACACCATGTGTCAACTGTGTGAAAGTGTTCAATACACCATGTGTCAACTTTGTGAAAAAAAAACATGCACTCCCTTGAACATTATATTGTAGAAAGTCTCATATTGACTGACTTTCGCTCCCCTGGACTGAGATAACCTGGGACCAGATTCACGAAAGCAGTTACGCAAGTACTTACGAACCTGTACACCTTTCCTCAATCTTTTGACGGCTTTGGATACATTTATTAAACAATTTACAAGCATGAAAACCTCCCATTCAACTGTTGTTATTGTTATAAACAGCCTCCTGGTGCTTCTTAGCTCATTAACTGTTTAATAATTGTAAACAAAGCCGCCAAAGATTGAGAAAAGATGTACAGGTTCGTAGGTGTTTGCGTAAGTGCTTTCGTGAATCTGGCCCCTGAACTCTACAAACACTTTCTGAATACCGGAACACTTGATAATATACTGAACTTGTACCCAAGATCTATGTAAATATTTTCACTTTTATAAACGCACATTAATCGCATACTGTTGGGGGAAGGGAGTCATACTTTCATGACTAGGTATATAGGCAATTTGCAATTAACATTGAGACAATTCAACAAAACGTTAAAATCTTCTCTAGAGGTTATCTAGAGATGATTTCGGGGCTTTAGTGTCCCCGCGGCCCGGTCCTCGACCAGGCCTCCACCCCTAGGAAGCAGCCCGTGACAGCTGACTAACACCCAGGTACCTATTTTACGGCTGGTGCTATCTTGGTGCAAAATTCATACATCTCTCCAGAATATCATCAACCATTCCGGTGTGACACATCCAGGCTATTTGTTCAGGAACAGTCCTTATCTCAGTGTTTCTGTATGCATTAATCAACGGACAATCAAGAACATAATGGGCGAGGGTGTGAGACCTTAACATAACACATAGTTATGTTAAGGTTATGTTATGGTTATGTTATGTTAACACATAACACACACATAACATAACACTTGGTGTTATTGTCAATAACACCTGTTCCACATTCCCAGTAATATGTGTACCCATGCCTGAGCCACATATGTACAGAGTTACTCCAACCATTTCTCCTTTTACTGTAAGTGAAATGGGTGTAAATTGTGTAAAATCCTGGTTTGTGTCTCGGAGAGGCTGCAGGATCCGTGTGAGGTCAGTTGAACTCCCGGTTGCAATTCTTTCACCATATCGTGTCACAGTCGATTAACAAACTGATTGTAAGAAGCTTCCTGGGGATGTGTGTGTGTGTGTGTCTTAGAGAGAAATATATGCAGTAGATAAGGCGAGACACAAACCATCCCTGTTTCTGCCTCGTCTGGGAATCGAACCCGGGCCCTTAGGACTACGACCAAGAGCTATAAACACACACACACATAGACATAAAGAAGAGTGTTGTGACCGCGGGCTGCGCCTCGACTAACCCTCCTGCCTCCACCGTCTTGCCAAATCGCCTTCTCTATAAACTTATAACTCGGTGTCGAACGAACCTGGGCACTCTGATGGAGATAATCCTGGTGTCAATTATATAGATAGAGGAGTTTACTGGGAGGGGGGGAGGAGAGGAGGGGTAGAGAGAGAGAGGGAGAGAGAGAGAGAGAGAGAGAAGGGAGGATGAAAGAGGGATGGCCCACTGAGGCTTATCCTACCTGGGTGAAAATCTTCCCTCCAATCCCAACCGCATCTGTTGTTCCCTGCTCTCCAGCTGGCCTCCTCGCTTGCTCCCTTCTCCTCTTGCCTCTTCCATTTCATCTCCGGGTTATACGCCTCCCACCTATCCTCTTCCCCCTCCCATGGCCCCCATCCCGTGGCGCTCCCTTCCCCTTCCTTTCCTTCACCTAGGTGACAGTTCCCTCGGGTGCTGCTGTTGTTGTTGTTATAGATTCAGCTACTGGGAACAAAAAGCTCCAAGTAGCACGGGCTATGGTGAGCCCGTAGTGGATTTACCTGGCACAGGAGCGGGGCAAGTAGCACGGGCTATGGTGAGCCCGTAGTGGATTTACCTGGCACAGGAGCGGGGCAAGTAGCACGGGCTATGGTGAGCCCGTAGTGAACTTACCTAGCACAGGAGCGGGGCTGTAACTGTGCTTTCGGGTGCTCCGGATACTTCGACGACTCGCATGGTGCTTTGAGTATAAGGTCGAGGGACAGGCAGCCTGTGTATGTATATACGGTAGGTTGGTATCGAGGTTCCCACAAAGGGAAACTACTGACCCTCCCCCCAGGATGCAACCCCACAACTGTTGAATAAATCCAGTATGGGTAACATACCGGATTTATGGCTATGCTGCATGGGTAACAGCTTCTCCCCCCCCCCGTATCTACCTACCCAGGCTTTGCGCCCTGGAGAGGCCACTCCAGACCGACAACCAGAGCGTAATTCCATAGTCTCCTGAGGCTGATGGATGCCTACTATTACTACTACTAACTGGCCGGGAGTCGAAGCCGGCATTCCCGGTTGTGATTCAAGAACGCAGCCAACTGTACTACCGAGAGCCTAGCTACTTTACCGTGTTATTTAAAAGATAATTTCTTCAGACATGAGTGCTCCCAAATTTAGTTTTTTTGTTTTCCTTTCGTTCTATAGTGTAATTTGGCTGTGTCATATAATATAGTTTACATTTTTTTATATATTCGCTTTTTCTATACGGCAGAAGTTGAAACTTATCTTCATTATTTAATTAATTAATTTAAACATCATATCGGTCATTATATGTGGGTCATTAGGCCCATTGAAAGGCCTAATTTACATCTGTGTTGAAAGTTTTCTGTATCCGCTGTATTATAGGGGCTTGGCAGCTGGGTGGACAGCGCTTCGGATTCGTAGTCCTGAGGTTCCGGGTTCGATCCCCGGTGGAGGCGGAGACAAATGGGCAAAATGTTTTTTTCACTCCTGATGCCCCTGTTCACCTAGCAGTAAATAGGTACCTGGGAGTTAGACAGCTGCTACGGGCTGCTTCCTGGGGGTGTGTATAACAAAAAAGGAGGCCTGGTCGAGGACTGGGCCGCGGGGACACTAAAGCCCCAAAATCATCTCAAGATAACCAAGATAACCTCAAGATAAGGTGCATCATGATTAGAGCAAATTTCATTCTGTCACTACTCAAACCAAACATAATTGACAGTACATTTTTAATATCTATATATGATAACAGAAGAACCACGTTTTCTGTGATATCGAAGGGAATAGAACCACATTTTCTGTGATATCGAGAGGAGGAGAACCACGTTTTCTGTGATATCGAGAGGAGGAGAACCACGTTTTCTGTGATATCGAGGGGAAAAAACCACGTTTTCTGTGATATCGAGGGGAAGAAACCCACGTTTTCTGTGATATCGAGGGGAGGGGAAACTAAGGTATCTGATGACGTTGGGTTGCATATTTTTCTTAAGTCTTCATCAATGTCCTCCAAGGTTGAAGACTTTCCTCTTTACCCACACATGAAGAAAATCTGGAGAGGCTGCGATTGGGTCTTGATGGGTCTTGAAGTCTTCATTCCTGCGATTGGTCTTCAGCCATCAAATGGTTTCTTGGGAGATGGTTGGCTTTTGAATTGGTCCCATTTACACAATGGTCTCCCTCTTAAGTTTCAGGTCCGAAGACCTTCTGGGCCTAAACTTGAGTGGCCAACGGCCTTTGTGGATTTCTGATTGGAAGAAGGGTTCTCTCTCTCTCTCTCTCTCTCTCTCTCTCTCTCTCTCTCTCTCTCTCTCTCTCTCTCTCTCTCTCTCTCTCTCTCTCTCTCTCTCTCTCTCTCTATCGACCCCTGAAAGTGAGGGGTTGGCCAGGGGCCAGATTCACGAAAGCATTTACGCAAGCACTTACGAACCTGTACATCTTTCCTCAATCTTTGACGGCTTTGTTTACATTTATTAATCAATTTACAAGCATGAAAACTTGCCAATCAACTGTTGTTATTGTTATAAACAGCCTCCTGGTGCTTCGGAGCTCATTAACTGTTTAACAATTGTAAACAAAGTCGCCAAATATTGAGAAAAGATGTACAGGTTCGTAAGTGCTTGCGTAAGTGCTTTCGTGAATCTGGCCCCTGGGCCCTAGGAATCTCTTTATTTACATTTATCTTATTTTCTCTTATTTTTGAGACACATTATTGCCCCCATTTCTTCATTCTTGCCTCTTGACCCTCTATTCTTGCTCCGTCTTTCCAGTCAGCGGTTTATTCCATCTTTGGTGCTGACTTTCGAATGCTATGTTGAATCTTATCTCATGGAGGTGGCTTCTACCACCCCCTTCTAGTGTCTTCCACGTGTTGACAACCCATAAGAGGTAAGAATATTGCCTTATATTCTCCCTATTCAGTTTTCCCTGCGTCGACCTATGTCAGGGACTTAGAAGGTCTTCAAGGGGAAGGGAAAGTGATCAGGGGATAGGGGTTAGGTCTAACAGGGGAGGGATGTGTAATGGCTCAAGGGATATGGGCTAGGAATATGGGTTGAAGAGTATGGTGGGTAAAGAACATAGGTCAGGGTATATGACCTATGGGCTAGGGACGGAGAATAAGATAGAGATGGGTACCTATTATTTAGTGATGGTGGTGATAAGAGAAGTAGTTAAATGACCTCAGCCAGGTAGAAAGGACATTCCTCTCTACTTCTACCTGGTTTGACTCCTTGTGTCTACCTGTTTGATGGGGTGATTGCCTGCCTATTTGATGGCTGCCTAACCTGCCTGCTTGTTGGCTAGCTATACCTGTTGTATAACTTATCTACCTGCTGTATGACTTATCTACCTGCTGTATGATTTATCTACCTGTTGTGTGATTTAGCTACCTGTGTGTGTACTTACCTAGTTGTACTTGCGGGGATTGAGCTCTGGCTCTTTGCTCGTGAGAGAGAAAGAGAGAGAGAGAAAGAGAGAGAGAGAGAGCAGTAAACCTACTGTTCCACTGACATGTGCCTCTTCATTCCCTCTCCCACACACCCCTTCCATCACACCTTCCCAGGAGTATCTTGAGTATTCTATTAATATATTACTATCTCTATCACAATAAAAACTATTTGACTGCCATTAACAGCATTTTATATCTTATTCCTGTCATTATTTATTTGTAATGGGTGAGAAAATATGTGATGATGTAAATTATTGCAAGATTAATTAAATTAATATGCAAATAGGGGAATGTCTAAGTTGTATTCTCAGTGTCTTAAGGATACTCGCCTTCAAGCGACTCTAAGACATCAAAATCTAGGACATTGAAGGGTGTCACTCATGTTAAACTGAGACCTAGATGGATTCTGCTATCACTGGGATGGGTGCTGGCTTCATACCCTGCGTCACTCATACCCTGCGTCACTCATACCTTGCGTCACTCATACCCTGCGTCACTCATACCCTGCGTCACTCATACCCTGCGTCACTCATACCCTGCGTCACTCATACCCTGCGTCACTCATACCCTGCGTCACTCATACCCTGCGTCACTCATACCTTGCGTCACTCATACCCTGCGTCACTCATACCCTGCGTCACTCATACCCTGCGTCACTCATACCCTGCGTCACTCATACCCTGCGTCACTCATACCCTGCGTCACTCATACCCTGCGTCACTCATACCCTGGCTCCCTCATACCCTGCCTCCCTCATACCCTATTTCTCTCTGTCTCTCTCTGTGTGCCTTGTGACTTCTAAACACTATATCTTATATACAATTATTCAAGCCCAAAATAGCCTGTGACTTCTGATTATACACACTACATACCTCAATAGTCTCCTTGATGGAAGGATCTTGCACTCAAGATGCTAAGCTCAATAACAAGGCTGTTATGCACTTTCTTATGCACTCTCATCACACTTGAAGATCCTGCAGAGTGAGAGACATCTTCTTCTTCTCTCTGTCTTAGAGACCTGGCTCATGATTCATGAAGCATTTATGCGTCCTCTTACGAAACCTGTACATCATTTACATTTATTAAACACCTCAGGAGCACCAGAGCACTAGGAGATTGTAAAATTAATTATCTTGAGTTGTGCAGATTCGGAGCTTAGAAGCTGTTTAATAAATGTCAATAAAGCTGCTCATAATTGGGGGGGAAAGATGTACCGGTTTCGCAAGTGGACGCGTAAGTGCTTGGTGTACATTCCTGGTTGCAGGGGGTTGAGCTCTGGCTCTTTGGTCCCGCCTCTCAACTGGTTCAGGCTCAGATTGATTTCTGTTAGTACTGGTACTCCTCTGTCTGTCTGTCTGTCTGTCTGTCTGTCTGTCTGTCTGTCTGTCTGTCTGTCTGTCTGTCTGTCTCTCTCTCTCTCTCTCTCTCTCTCTCTCTCTCTCTCTCTCTCTCTATGTTATTTCAGTTGAAATAAAGCACTTAAAACTTTATATGAAAAGAAAGAGTAATTTCGATAGGGAAGGATAAACCTTACCTACCTACCTACGTTACCTACCTTACCTACATACCTACCTTACCTACCTACGATATACGACCTGATTGGCAGCTGGCTTGGTCGAAGGGATTACCCTGGACAAGATTACGCGCGCTGATTGGTGGCTGATTCGTGGGCTTGAGTGCCAATCCTCGTGAACCCTCCCCCCCTCCCTAGAGGATCCTGAGCTGAATCCCCGGTTGTATAGGGCCTTTGAGCAAGTCGTGGTCCAGTGGTGTAAGGTGTGTGGGCTGTGGGAGAACCCAGTGTGCAGGTTCGAATCCTTCCCATGACTCCTCCTGCAATTTCTCGTTGATACATTCCGCTAATATGATTTCTTTGATATATATATATATATATATATATATATATATATATATATATATATATATATATATATATATATATATATATATATATATTAGTATATTTTGGTAGCAGTCTTTCCTGTAGACATATATTATTAAATATGACCGAAAAAGTAAGATTAATAATTCTAACACGAATTTTCTCAATCTTTCGTACATTTCTTTTCACTGTTGGAGGTAAATCAAAAATCAATTCTCCAAAATTCATTTTTATTTCTAGTCTAGAAATAAAAATGAATTTTGGAGAATTGATTTTTGATTTACCTCCAACAGTGAAAAGAAATGTACGAAAGATTGAGAAAATTCGTGTTAGAATTATTAATCTTACTTTTTCGGTCATATATATATATATATATATATATATATATATATATATATATATATATATATATATATATATATATATATATATATATATATTGTTACAAGGACCAGGAGGCTGTTTGTAACAATAATAACAGTTGATTGGCAAGTTTTTATGCTTGTAAACTGTTTAATAAATTTAAATAAAATTAATAAAAATTTAATAAAAGCCTCGAAATCATCTCAAGATAACCTCAAGATAACCCACTAGAAGGTGAAGGGACGGCGACGTTTCGGTCAAGTTACAGCCCCGCTCCTGTGCCAGGTAAGTCCACTACGGGGCTCACCATAGCCCGTGCTACTTGCCCCGCTCCTGTGCCAGGTAAGTCCACTACGGGGCTCACCATAGCCCGTGCTACTTGGAAGTTTTAGTTACCAGCAGCTGAATCTTAAACAACGACGACGACGTTTCGGTCCGTCCTGGACCATTCTCAAGTTGATTGTTAGTTCCTCATTCCCTCCCTCGTGTTCCTCTCACCCCTCTCCCTTCCTTCTTTCCCCCGTCTGCACCTGTCCACCTTTGCTCTGGTTGTGGTGACGGGGAGTTTGTCTCCTGGCCGGAACCTCTCTGGCTGCCCGTGAGGCGCCAGACATCCTTGATTATGGGGTTCTGATCCTGCTCACCCCCCCCTCACCCCCCCTCACCCCCACCCCTCGCCGCCCCCCTACCCTCTAGCTCCCCACCCCTACCCGCCCACACACACACACACACACACACACAAACACACACACACACACACACACACACACACACACACACACACACACTTGACGGTTGAGAGGCGGGACCAAAGAGCCAGAGCTCAACCCCCGCAAACACAACTAGGTGAGTACACACACACACACACGCACACAGCCCAGTAGGTTCAGGAATCTGTACTCCAGTTGATTGACAGTTGAGAGGCGGGACCAAAGAGCCAGAGCTCAACCCCCGTAAGCACAACTAGGTGAGTACAATTAGGTGAATACACACCCAATACCCCCACCTCCCCACCCTGCCCCCCCCCACACAGAATGTATAAGGGAGTACCTAAACAACAGGAAACAGAGAGTTACAGTGAGGGGGTGAGACCTCAGACTGGCGTGATGTCACCAGCGGAGTCCCACAGGGCTCTATACTCGGACCTATCCTGTTTCTGATATACGTAAATGATCTTACAGGAATTATAGACTCATTCCTCTCAGTGTTTGCTGATGATGCAACACAAAACACAAAAAGGAAGTTAGACAAGGTTCAGAGGAATGCCATCAGACTAGTTCCCGAGCTGAGAGGAATGAGCTACGAAGAAGGATTACTGGAACTGAACCTCACAACACTGGAAGACAGAAGTGTTAGAAGAGACATGTTCACTACCTATAAAATACTCAGAGGAATTAACAGAGGTAAATAAACCCAGACAGACATCATACCACCTGGTGCAAACAATTGACCACAAACAACACCTCTCCCTCTAAACCTTTCCCCCTCTCTCTTAAAAACAAAAACCAATCGTTTCTGAAAAAAACATAAAATACAAAACCGCACTAGTGTGAAATGGCACAGCGCTCTCCCCCCCCCCCACCCCATCACCCCCACCCCCACACAATGGGGACCCCAGGCATAAAGGACCTCTCGGAGCCGTTTGGGGACAAAAAAGGTAAAAAAAATAAAAATAAAAGACAAGGAACGGACAATATCTTCGTAATATGCATGGACGGTCTCGTTATTTTTTGTCCCCTTTTTTTTGAAGTTTGGAGGAGTTAAAACAATGAGGATTTCTGCCCTATTGGAAACTCCTATTATGAGGTGTGTAGGTCATTTTTTTTTTGGGGGGGGGGGGGGGGCTGGTTAATCATGAACAAGGGAGGAGGAACAAATCCACAAGGGCCGTGACGAGGATTCGAACCTGCGTCCGAGAGCATCCCACCAGACGCTGCCTTAATCGACTGAGCTACGACATGGTCAAAGGAGTTGAAACCTCTTGATTGAGAGTGAGGTGGAGTAGAAAGTGGTGGGGGGTGGGGGTAGAAAATGGGTGGACATGGGTGGTGGAAGGAGAGGGGGGGTGATGATAGCCAAATCGCTCCAGAAAGGAGGTACAGGTAAAATTGATTGAATAAATTCAACTAGAGAAAAAAATGAAGATAGTTAATATATCTGCCAAGACAAAAATATGGAATATAGGAAATATAAGGAATATAGGAGATATATGGAATATATAAAGGAGAATGCATATTAATATAATGGATAACACATGATGGATAAGGAAGAGAGGTAAAAGTAACTTTTTTCCTGCCCAAGTGGAACTGTAGGTCATACCCTAAGCTTCCACTTTGGCATGAAGGTCATCCACGCCATCCATCCATCCACGTCCTGGTCTTATAAATGGCTAGCCACATCGTGGATAATCACATTGCATCCACTTGAACCATCGAACCCCAGACCACACAAACAACAGCCGCATCTCTAACTCCTGACACGGGCTCACCATAGCCCGTGCTACTTGGAGCATTTTGTTCCGAGTAGCGAATCTTAAACAACAAAACATCCACCTCCTGAGCCACTAGAAACCCCCTTAAGTAGGATGGATTCCAGAGACGCCTATGTACTGGATACATATCAGTATGTCTTAACTCATTAAAGTTAGGCTTAACCCAATCAGCCCTTGTAGGTCCCATACCTCAGACTGTTCACCCTTCAAATTTGGATGAAGTTAGCTCCAAACATAGGACACACAGACAAACATTCTCTTACATAGATATATATTATATATATATATATTATATATATATATATATATATATATATATATATATATATATATATATATATATATATATATATATATATATATATATATATATATATATATAAACAAGCAGCCAATGGGAGCAAGCGAGCAATTAGATAATAGTTGCAGTTTAGCAATTAACCAATGGGAACAAGCCAATGGAAGTTAGTAAAGGACTGGCCAATGGGAATAGGCGAGAAGCTAGCCAATGGGAGAGTGTTCACTCAGAGAGGGAAATAAAGTACTGACCAATGGGATTAGACATTGACCAATGAAATATCAGGGATATCAGATCAAGAGGTTGACCACTAGAAGTAGCATGAAAGCTAACAACCGAATGATCTACTTAGTAGAAAATGAAACAACTCAGATGGCCAATAGGAATAGCTCACATTTTGAGAGAAAAAAATGACGGTGACCAATAGGATTTAAGCACAATCAAGGGCGCCATTGTGGCAACACTTGACCGTGGGGTTTCCCGCGCTCTTTTGTCATTGGCTGATAGATTACCCGCCAATTAGGAGTAAATCACTCATTGGGTATGATTTGTTCCCCATAATGAACACTGGGGTGGGCCGGACGAACCATTTTGGGGCTTAGATCGTTGCCTCAACAGCTAGTTCTGGTTACCGCCGTGATGTGCCCTGGGGCGCTGCTGGAAGAACCCCTGAGGCACTGTTTAGGGGCCCTTGGAGCGCTGCTGCCGGGGCCCGGTCTCTATATTTGCCACTCCTTAAATAAAACAACTTTTGCCTAATCAGAAATGTCTATTCTGATTAGACAGAATAGGGCTATTCATGCCCGTGCCACCTTTTGGCTGGCTTAGTCTTCATCAATCAATCAGTCGACCTCTGATGTTCATAAAGTGTCATGTGTCTATGGCATCTCTACTCCTCATTACTTCTATCTGCATTTCCTTCCGTATCTTTCGCTCCAGCAAGTTGTATTCTGCTGTATAATACAACTGGTTCCCGGGGTTTAGTTTGGTTTAGTCTCGTTTAAACACGGGTCGTGTTTAATCTGGTTTAGTTATGTTTTGAAATGAAAATAATTATTAAACATAAATACTGATATTCTATTGATTTTTATTATTATTATTATTATTATTATTATTATTATTATTATTATTATTATTATATACTTTGCGTAGAGGTTGAAGTACTTAGTACTTGTTTAAACTAATATTTGTTTTTTTTTTGGTTTCC
The DNA here is from genome assembly GCF_040958095.1 of Procambarus clarkii. NCBI lineage: Eukaryota > Metazoa > Arthropoda > Malacostraca > Decapoda > Cambaridae > Procambarus > Procambarus clarkii. The sequence goes on from NC_091163.1 coordinate 9,178,044, forward strand.
AGGTATGTGTGTAGGAGGCTGTGGAAGCTAATCTAATTCATCTCAGGTTTGACACACACGGTAAGATGCTGTGTCACACACACACACACACACACACACACACACACACACACACACACACACACACACACACACACACACACACACACACACACACACACACAGTGGAAGCAGCCCCGTAACAGCTGTCTAACTCCCAGGTACCTATTTACTGCTAGGTAACAGGGTGAAAGAAACTGCCCATTTGTTTGTGCCTAGTCCGGGAATCAAACCCATGCCACAGGATTACGAGCCCCGCGCGCTGCCCACTCAGCTACCAGACTGTGTATACTCACCTATTTGTGTGTGTGTGTGTACTCACCTATTTGTAATCACCTAGTTGTGCTTGCGGAGGTTGAGCTCTTGCTCTTTGGTCCCGCCTCTCAACCGTCAATCAACTATATAATGTGTATGTGTATGTGTGTGTGTGTGTGTGTGTGTGTGTGTGTGTGTGTGTGTGTGTGTGTGTGTGTGTGTGTGTGTGTGTGTGTGTGTGTGTGTGTCTACCTGGAAGGTGAAGCACTTGTGATAAACTCAAAGTGGTGGTGGTAGAGGGTGGTGGTAGATTTTGGTAGTAGTGGTAGCAGAAGATGGTGGTAGAGGTAGCTGAGGTCTATTGCTTTACAACCTAACGACTCTGACATTCGAATTCCTTGTCGAATCTGACGCTAGCGTTGTGAATAGAGGTGGCTTCCACAACCACTTCTTTCTGGCCATTCCTCTTGTTGACCGCCCTTACAGGGGTTCGAGTATGTATAGGAGCAGCAACAGAAGGCAGAGGGGCAGAGGTAGAGGAACAGGAAGGTTAGGTATAGGAGCAATAGGAGCCAGCAAGGCATATATTATCCTACTGGAAGAATCCTCTATCACGCCCCCTCTACCCTTAAGACCCTTGGGCGACCAAGCCCCAGCCGCCCTGGTCGTCCTGGTCGTGAGGAAGCTGCTGGCGTGCCTGGTGATAATGCCTTGCGTTTAAAACTGGTTCACGAGACTGTTGTGTCTAAGCTTCACGACGCCTGTGTTTAGAGTTGGTCTATAAACCGTGGCCTCGTCGGAGTGACTAAAGATTACGCTTTAAGTGTCCTGTCGTCTGTCTTTATTGTCTGTCCATCTTCCTGTCTGTCTGTCTGTCTCTGTCTCTCTCTCAGGACTCAGGAATTAGGATCAGGAATTGCTTCTGTATTCAGAAGCAGAGAGAGAGAGAGAGAGAGAGAGAGAGAGAGAGAGAGAGAGAGAGAGAGAGAGAGAGAGAGAGAGAGAGAGAGAGAGAGAGAGAGAGACCTCCACCCTGCTCAAATATTCAGTGTGTGTTGGTCACTGTATTCTACGCGCGCGATACAGTCAACACTTCACAGTCTACACTTCAGCCTTTGTAAGTACTGGGTGCTTTTAGTAAGTTTTAGTAAACCTGTTATACAACTTAGTAAAGTTTGTCAAAGACGACTTGGCCCCTCTAAGTCCATGCTGCTCTTTTCTTACAAAGTTTATCATCTTCAAGTGTCCAGTTACTCTCAACTTGAGAGCATTTTCCAGCACTTTCCACGGAGTACCTGGCAGTGACACTGGCCTGTAGTGTAGTGCCTGCCGACTGGTGACTCTTTTTTAATATTGTGTCCAGAATTCTGCCAGAGTTCCTGCCTCCAGCGTCTTAATTGACACCTTAGATTACGGGGTGACAGAGTTCCTAGAGACTCCTAGAGACTGGCTCCTAGAGACTCCATGAGCAGCCTGGCTCCATTAAATGTGCTCACATTGATGTTATCACATCTAGTTCCTCTAGGTGCTCATGAGGAGTGTGTGGTGTGCACATGGGTGGTGTGACGTGCATATTAGTGTGATTTACATACATGAGTGTGTGTGCGCGTGTGGTGCGTGCGTGCGTGCGTGCGTGTGTTTATTTCTTGCGTGTACGTACTTACCCATCCGTGCCCACGGGGGAAGTAAAGTCGAACTCTTTATACCTCAGAATGCTATCGTTGTTCCACCCGTCGCCTTAGAACGAAACTCTTCTGGCGTTCGAAATTCACCCCGAACGAATCAAGCCATATAAGACCGAACAGCGCGCATACCAAGCGGATACGCAACCGGCGCAAGGGCGGGAACGCAACACAATGGCGTCTCCGGTGCGTCGTTGCGTGTATGGCAAGATGGCTATACTTCGTCCCTTCGGCGGAGGCTGCTTCAGCTGGCTATTGACGAGTCGCGAGGCTTCGACCCTGTGGCTCATATGTCTACTTTAAGTCCCCCAAAATGTTACTGTCCCTATGGAGTCGATTGATACATGTTTAAAATGGCCCTCTCGTCCGGAGTGGTTTCTTGATGGAGTGTTGCCCGGAAGTGAAGTTTTTGTGGCCCAGGTGTGGCCCAGGTGTGGCCCAGGTGTGGCCCAGGTGTGGCCCACGGGGGAAGGCAGATCGGGTGGAGTGATGGCCATGGCCAGGGGGGGTGGGGGGTGGGGTTGGGGAGGGGGCAGGGAGGAAAAACAAGAATCAGCTGATGGAGAGGCGCGCGCGCGCGTGTGTGTGTGTGTGTGTGTGTGTGTGCGTGTGTGTGTGTGGGGCGACTCTCTCTCTAGGAATGTTCAGGGGTGGATTGTTCTCCCCCCCCTCTCTCTCACCCCACAACCCCTTCCCCCTCTCGTCCCCCCTCACCCACAACCTCTTCCCCTCTCGTTCTGTAGATCGAGTACCATCGGCCAGCAAATATGGATCCACCCGGCTTTATAGTCGTTCACCCAGCCACCTACTGTCCTCCACCCACCTAGCCTCCACCCACCTAGCCTCCACCTACCTAGCCTCCACCCACCTAGCCTCCACCTACCTAGCCTCCACCCACCTAGCCTCCACCCACCTAGCCTCCACCTACCTAGCCTCCACCCACCTAGCCTCCACCCACCTAGCCTCCACCTACCTAGCCTCCACCCACCTAGCCTCCACCTACCTAGCCTCCACCCACCTAGCCTCCACCTACCTTGCCTCCACCCACCCAGCCTCCACCTACCTAGCCTCCACCCACCTAGCCTCCACCCACCTAGCCTCCACCCACCTAGCCTCCACCCACCTAGCCTCCACCCACCTAGCCTCCACCTACCTAGCCTCCACCTACCTACCCTCCACCCACCTACCCTCCACCCACCTAGCCTCCACCTACCTAGCCTCCACCTACCTAGCCTCCACCCACCTAGCCTCCACTTACCTAGCCTCCACCCACCTAGCCTCCACCCACCTACCCATATCAGAGCTTGGTATCAGAGGCAATCACCACACAGACAATGGCCCGTTGGGGTAAGTGCGGTTAAGATGGTTTCCCTGCCTGGTCGAATCCGTTTCTGTAATTGTCCGTATGGTTGTGGTGGGGTGTGATGTAGGGGTGGGGGGTGTTGGGGTGGGGGGTGGAGGGTAGGTCCCTCCCTCTCTCCTATTTCACCCCTCCCCCTCTCCCTCTCTCCCTATCTTCCTTTGGTTGTTCTTGTCCCTCCCTTCACCTGAGGCCATCAGCCCTCTGGTAGAGTAATGATAGGCCCTTTTCTCCCTCTCCTTCCCTCCCTCTAAATCCTCTCCTACCTTTCCTTCCTTCGTCCTTAAGGAGGGGGTATGAGCGTGTGTATTTACTATTTGTGCCTGCAGGATCGAGGTGTCAGCTCTTGGATCCCGCCTTTCTAACCGTCAGCTGTCTGATGTACTGATTCCCAATCTATTTTCCTCCATCATATCGTCTATATATATTTCTCTCTAACACATACACACACACACACACACACACGTAGCAGATGTCTAACTCCCAGGTACCTATTTACTGCTAAGTGAACAGCGCATCAGGTGAAAGAAAATACCCCATCTGATGCCCTGAGTCTTCTGCCTCGAAAGGGAATCGAAGCCTGGTCATTTGGCTTACGAACCCTGAGCCTTGTCCACTCGGCCGCGAGGCCCTGTGTGTGTGTGTGCAATTACCTAAGTGTAGTTACAGGATGAGAGCTTCGCTCGTGGTGTCCCGTCTTCCCAGTACTCTGTCGTATAACGCTTTGAAACTACTGACGGTCTTGGCCTCCACCACCTTCTCACCTAACTTGTTCCAACCGTCTACCACTCTGTTTGCAAATGAAAACTTTCTTTGTTTCCTTAGTTTGAATCTGTGTCCTCTTGTTCGTGAAGTTGCTGGTTTCAGGAATTCCTCTTTGTCAATTTGGTCGATTCCTGTTATTATTTTGTAAGTGGTGATCATATTACCTCTTTTTTTATCGTCTAGTTTTTGCATATTTAATTCCTCTAGTCTCTCCTCGTAACTCTGTTTTTCAGCTCCGGAAGCCATTTTGCAGCATGCCTTTGCACCTTTTTCAGTTTATTTATGTGCTTCTTAAGATTTGGGCACCATACAACTGCTGCATACCTGGTTGATACCTGGTTGATGGGGTTCTGGGAGTTCTTCTACTCCCCAAGCCCGGCCCGAGGCCAGGCTCGACTTGTGAGAGTTTGGTCCACCAGGCTGTTGCTTGGATCGGCCCGCAGGCCCACATACCCACCACAGCCCGGTTGGTCCGGCACTCCTTGGAGGAATAAGTCTAGTTTCCTCTTGAAGATGTCCACGGTTGTTCCGGCAATACTCCAATTGCATATTCCAATTTTGGTCTCACAAAGGTCATGAAAACAACTTCTTTAGTATTTCACCATCAATGTAATTAAAAGCAAATTGGAAAGCGACGCATACGCTCCTGTCAGTATGTTTCTTAGGTGTCCCTGTTTATACGTATCAATTTACGCGAAAGTACTGTAGTCATTAAGTGTATGTGCGTGAGACAAATTACGGTAGCTGTTGGGGATGTTATGTAGTGAGACTGTCTAACGGGCCTGGAGGACTGGTCGAGGACCGGGCCACGGGGACGCTAAGCCCCGAAATCATCTCATCTCAAGAAAGGGTTATTGGAGACTTCAACGGGTAGGTGGTAGTGAGCCGGGCGAGGAGCCTAGCTTGGGTAGGCCGTGTGGTCACTCAGATGGTGTCTCTCTCTCTCTCTCTCTCTCTCTCTCTCTCTCTCTCTCTCTCTCTCTCTCTCTCTCTCTCTCTCTCTCTCTCTCTCTCTCTCTCTCTCTCTCTCTCTCTCTCCACCTCTCTGCCCCCCCCCACCCAGTGATAAACATCATTAAGAAGTGTGCCTTAATGTATCTCATTTTAATGTTTAGAGTCGGAGCGAACAGGCATTACATGGTCACCAAACATGCGCATTCATCCCCGGCTGTTTAGATAAACATCGCATCAGCAAGAGGACACCAAACACAAGAGGCAGGAGCAGTGAAAGGCAGCCGTTGGGGGGAAGGCAGCAGTTGGGGGGAAGGCAGCCGTTGGGGGGAAGGCAGCAGTTGGGGGGAAGGCAGCCGTTGGGGGGGAAGGCAGCCGTTGGGGGGGAAGGCAGCCGTTGGGGGGGAAGGCAGCATAAATGATTACCGTAACATTTTCTAACATGGCAGGTTAAAAACTGAACTCTAGGCAATAGAAAGGACGTCAAAATGTTTAACTATACAACAGTGTGTTAGCAGGTATAGTGTAAACATTGAGCTTGGGAGGCGCAAGGATGTTTATAAAGCAGTAAGTTGGTAACACAATAACCTTTTGGCCTCAAATCTAGAATCTTAAATTGTTATTTTACTTGGGTGAAGTAATATAGCAGAATAAACATTGGAACATAGCGGCGATATATTGAACATATTGGAACGATGTTAAATTTACATATTATTCTCTATGTAACAGAAAAAATTATCTTTTATTTTGTTATTTGTTTTAACTTAGTGATCTAGGAGTATATATATATTATATATATTGACATATATATATAATATATATATATATATATGTTATATATATTGACATTATTTTTGGGTGATGTGAAGTGTTAGAATGTTTTTTGTTTATTGAGCCGTTTGTGTACTCACCTAGTTGTGCTTGTGGGGGTTGAGCTTCGGCTCTTTGGTCCCGCCTCTCAACAGTTAATCAACAGGTGTGTACAGATTATATCTACATTTGAAACTGTGTATGGAGTCAGCCTCCACCACATCACTGCCTAATGCATTCCATTTACTAACTACTCTGACACTGAAAAAGTTCTGTTAATGACTCTGTATCCTCTTATGTGTGTGTATGTGTGGCGTAAATCCTTTCAGAAAATTGCTATTCGCAATTTAAGTCTGAATTTGGGGACGGGTGGTGACTCAGAAGGGGGCGGCTCCCCCGGTGTGAGCAAGGAGGCACTGTTATCAGTGGGTATCAGAGGGAGGAGTGGAGGCGAGCGCCCCCATGAAGAATATATGACCCTGCCTGCCGACCGGGGGCATGGTAGCGTCATGCCCCGTGCTTGATGCCTGGGCCACTATCTCCTGGAAGACTTCAGCCAGTATCATGCCCTGTGCTTGCTGCCTGGGCCACTATCTCCTGGAAGACGACAGTCAGTATCATGCCCTGTGCTTGCTGCCTGGGCCACTATCTCCTGGAAGATGACAGCCAGTATCATGCCCTGTGCTTGCTGCCTGGGCCACTATCTCCTGGAAGATGACAGCCAGTATCATGCCCTGTGCTTGCTGCCTGGGTCACTATCTCCTGGAAGATGACAGCCAGTATCATGCCCTGTGCTTGCTGCCTGGGCCACTATCTCCTGGAAGACGACAGCCAGTATCATGCCCTGTGCTTGCTGCCTGGGTCACTATCTCCTGGAAGATGACAGCCAGTATCATGCCCTGTGCTTGCTGCCTGGGCCACTATCTCCTGGAAGACGACAGCTAGTATCATGCCCTGTGCTTGCTGCCTGGGTCACTATCTCCTGGAAGATGGCAGCCAGTATCATGCCCTGTGCTTGCTGCCTGGGCCACTATCTCCTGGAAGACTTCAGCCAGTATCATGCCCTATGCTTGCTGCCTGGGTCACTATCTCCTGGAAGACTTCAGCCAGTATCATGCCCTGTGCTTGCTGCCTGGGCCCCCTATCTCCTGGAAGACTTCAGCCAGTATCATGCCCTGTGCTTGCTGCCTGGGTCACTATCTCCTGGAAGATGACAGCCAGTATCATGCCAGGTGCTTGCTGCCTGGGCCCCCTATCTCCTGGAAGATGACAGCCAGTATCATGCCCTGTGCTTGCTGCCTGGGCCCCCTATCTCCTAGAAGACTTCAGCCAGTATCATGCCCTGTGCTTGCTGCCTGGGCCCCCTATCTCCTGGAAGATGACAGCCAGTATCATGCCCTGTGCTTGCTGCCTGGGCCCCCTATCTCCTGGAAGATGACAGCCAGTATCATGCCCCGTGCTTGCTGCCTGGGCCACTATCTCCTGGAACACCACCGTCTGATACTCCGGTCGCTGCAGGAGTAATTGCGTGTCCGGGTCCTATCCATGTTATCACCAGATGTTGAATTGAGAATATGGTATATGGGTTTGTTCTTCGACAGCCGGTGAGTATTCCAAGGTCAGACAGCCTTGTGAATGGGGGTACGGCGGCCTGGTAGACAGGCTGAGGGTACGGCAGGCTGGTAGACCGGCTGAGGGTACGGCGGCTTGGTAGTCCGGCTGAGGGTACGGCGGCCTGGTAGTCCTGGTGAGGGTACGGCAGCCTGGTAGTCCTGGTGAGGGTACGGCAGCCTGGTAGACCGGCTGAGGGTACGGCAGCCTGGTAGGTCCAGCCCGGAGTCCACTGGATAAGCTGCTTGTTGATTATCAACATACTGACCTGCCCCTCAGTGTATTCCTGCTGCTTCACCTTGCTGGAGACCGTCGCGTTGTGTAGCCACACCCACCCACCCCCTGGATGGTGACGTGTCACACCCACCCACCCCCTGGATGGTGACGTGTCACACCCACCCACACCCTTGAGGGTGACACACAACACCCACTGTGTACCCATCCTCCCCCCCCTCACCTGTTACTGAAGAAGCATTATCTCGTGTCCTACAGCATCCCGTGGAGATTGTCACAGAGTACATGCTTCGTAATTCGTATTTAATAACCCACAGACACTCTCCCATGCTTTCTAATACGAGATCGCTTAGTAAACATGCCGGGGAGTAGTGCTAAGATGCCAGCACAGGCAGCCAGCCCCCCCTGCGTGGGGCCGGGGAGGGAATATTCAATGCGCTGGGTCTCCTTGCTGGAGCCACTGAACGAGCGTGACAGGAATGCTAGATATTATGCTTGCTGAAGCGCCTCTCCCCTTTGCTTGTGGTCGCCGTTGGGTTGAGGTGAGACATTGGTAATTGAAAGGGATTGATGCGGGGTTTTCAGTGTACTACACTCAGTAGCATTTAGTTCGTGTAGGCATACACTTACTGTGTGGTCATATGGAACTTTTTATACCCAGAGAGTGAATGGGGAAGGTATATATGTATTTTGCAAACTTGCTAGAGTCAGGGCCCTGACAGCTGAGTGGACAGCGCTCGGGATTCGTAGTCCTAGGGTTCCGGGTTCGATCCCCGGTGGAGGTGGAAACACATGGGCAGAGTTTCTTTCACCCTGATTCCCCCCTGTTCACCTAGCAGTAAATTAGGTACCTGGGAGTTAGACAGCTGCTACGGGCTGCTTCCTGGGGGTGTGTAAGAAAAAGGAGGCCTGGTTGAGGACCGGGCCGCGGGGACGCTAAGCCCCGAAGTCATCTCAAGATCACCAAGATGAACCAATTCCTATAAGTGAGATGGTCTGGCTACGAGGATAGCTTACTCTGCCCAACCACTTGGGTTGGACGGTAGAGCGACGGTCTCGCTTCATGCGGGTCATGGTTCAATCCCCGACCGTCCACAAGTGGTTGGGCACCATTACTTCCCCCCGTCCCATCCCGAATCCTTATCCTGATCCCTTCCTAGTGCTATATAGTCGGAATGGCTTTGTGCTTTCCCCTGATAATGACCTTACCTTACCTGACCACCTCCCAGCTGTGTGAGGCCAGGGACCGAGCGTGACAGAATAATGTGTATAATATGCTTACTCAGTGGCCCCATTCTAGCAGGGTGGGCCAGGGACCGAGCGTGACAGAATAATGTGTATAATATGCTTACTCAGTGGCCCCATTCTAGCAGGGTGGGCCATGGACCCAGCGTGGCAGAATAATGTGTATAATATGCTTACTCAGTGGCCCCATTCTAGCAGGGTGGGCTAGGGACCGAGCGTGGCAGAATAATGTGTATAATATGCTTACTCAGTGGCCCCATTCTAGCAGGATGGGCCAGGGACCGAGCGTGGCTAAATAATGTGTATAATATGCTTACTCAGTGGCCCCATACTAGCAGGGTGGGCCAGGGACCGAGCGTGGCAGAATAATGTGTATAATATGCTTACTCAGTGGCCCCATACTAGCAGGGTGGGCCAGGGACCGAGCGTGGCAGAAAGGACTCGTTACTCAGAGGTAAAGTGTATGAAGGTAGCCGGAGCCGCGCCTTAGGCAAGGTCAAAGCCGCACGGCAGCAACTTATTAATGTTTGATTTTAACCAGTCATTTATTACTTTTTTTTACCTTAGTTTAGTTTGGCCAGGATATCAAGGCCGAGGTGGACAGGACACATGAATGGAGTTTTCCGCCCTCTGAAGTGCCTGGATGTGACGACCAGGAGAGAGAGAGAGAGAGAGAGAGAGAGAGAGAGAGAGAGAGAGAGAGAGAGAGAGAGGAGAGGAGAGAGGAGGAGAGGAGAGAGAGAGAGAGAAGAGTAGAGAGAGAGAGAGAGGGAGAGAGGAGAGAGTAAGAGAGAGAGAGAGAGGAGAGAGATGAGAGAGAGGAGAGGAGAGAGAGAGAGAGCGAGAGAGAGAGAGAGAGAGAGAAGAGAGAGAAGAGTCAGAGAGAGTCAGAGAGAGAGAGAGAGAGAGAGAGAGAGAGAGAGAGAGAGAGAGAGAGAGGAGAGAGAGAGAGAGAGAGTCAGAGAGACGAGAGAGAGAGAGAGAGAGAGAGAGAGAGAGAGAGAGAGAGAGAGAGAGTCAGAGAGAGTCAGAGAGAGAGAGATAGAGAGAGAGAGATCGAGAGAGCGAGAGAGAGAGAGAGAGAGAGAGAGAGAGAGAGAGTTAGTTTAAACTAAGTTCCCGGTGAAGTGTGTTAGTTATTATAAAAGAAAATGTTTCCACCAGAAGTGTATTGATGTGTTGGGGAGGTGGGTCGGGTAGGAGCTTCTCTCTCTCCCTCCCCACCCTGCCCTCCTACCCTCCCTCCCTCCCTACCTACCTACCTACGTCTCACCTCCCTCCCTCCCTCTAGTTACTGACCGAGGCTCCCCGCGGGTGAATCAAGTATTTTAACCTGATTAATTGCCCAGTTATGTCCTCCGTGCTGTTGGACCACCACTGTGTGTACTCGCCTAGTGGTGCTTGCGGGGGTTGAGCTCTGGCTCTTTGGTCCCGCCTCTCAACTGTCTATCAACTGAAGTACAGGATCCTGAGCCTACTGGGATGCACACCGCATGCGTGCATGTGTGTGTGTACTCGCCTAGATGTAATCGCCTAGATGTACTCGCCTAGATATAATTGCAGGTTGGAGCTAGGCTCTTGGCCCCGCCTTCCGAACGTTCCTAGATTAATGCACTGACTCATTTCTCACACTTTTATCCTATTTACATTTACAATTCTGAATCGAATTAGCTTCAACGACTTCTGTGCCAAACCTGTTCTGTTCCACTTACTCCAGCACTAAAAACGTTCTTCCCGCTGTCTTCATTTATTTGTTATATATACACAAGAAGATACATTGGCTTGTGATAGCACATAACATTGCATTTGAGCATTACATTACAAAGCCGCTAGCACATACAACGTTTCCTGTAAATTCATCTGGGGTCTCTTAGTTTCCATCTGTGATCCCTCGTGCTGTTGTTGCTAGCTTTGAGTAACACTGTCTACTTTGTCAATTTCCCTTTGAATCTTATATGTTGTTATCATGTCTCCCTCTCTCTCTCCCTTCACCCAGGAGAGTGAAGGGAGTACAATTATTACAGTTGTAATACAAATACAATCAGGAAGGGAGTTTACAATTATTAAACAGTTAATGAGCTCCGATGCACCAGGAGGCTGTTTATAACAATAACAACAGTTGATTGGCAAGTTTTCATGCTTGTAAACTGTTTAAGAAATGTAACCAAAGTCGTCAAAGATTATGGAAAGTTGTACACGTTCGTAAGTACTTGCGTAACTGCTTCGTGAATCTGGTCCCAGGTTCGTAAGTGCTTGCGTAACTGCTTCGTGAATCTGGTCCCAGGTTCGTAAGTGCTTGCGTAACTGCTTCGTGCATCTGGTCGCAGGTTCGTAAGTGCTTGCGTAACTGCTTCGTGAATCTGGCCCCAGGTTCGTAAGTGCTTGCGTAACTGCTTCGTGCATCTGGTCGCAGGTTCGTAAGTGCTTGCGTAACTGCTTCGTGAATCTGGCCCCAAGTCGGACCGAAACATCGTTTCTCCATCTACTGTTGCGTGGTTTGGTCACCAAACTACATAATCAATGAAGAACAACGAAGAACAATGGAGAACAATGAACGTCACATTCCAGGTCAACATGGACTTAGAACTGGAAGCTCCCGCCTTTCCCAACTGTACAACGACTCTGACCAGATTTACGGGCTCGCCATAGCCCGTGCTACGTTGACACTTCGTTCTGAGTAGCTCTGACAAGATCCCGGAAGCATAAGGGAATACAAAAAGAATACAAAATTCAGCGTGAAAATGGTTTCCGTAGAAGACATTGGAAAACTTCAAGACTATCAATAGTCTTTGACTGGGCAATGGGAGGACTATTGTGGAGGCGGAAGGGTCGTTAATGCAGACGGAAGGGTCGTTGCGGCAGACGGAAGGGTCGTTGTGGCAGACGGAAGGGTCGTTGCGGCAGACGGAAGGGTCGTTAATGCAGACGGAAGGGTCGTTCCGGCAGACGGAAGGGTCGTTACGGCAGACGGAAGGGTCGTTGTGGCAGACGGAAGGGTCGTTGCGAGAGACGGAAGGGTCGTTCCGGCAGACGGAAGGGTCGTTGTGGCAGACGGAAGGGTCGTTGTGGCAGACGGAAGGGTCGTTAATGCAGACGGAAGGGTCGTTGCGGCAGACGGAAGGGTCGTTGCGGCAGACGGAAGGGTCGTTGCGGCAGACGGAAGGGTTGTTGCGGCAGACGGAAGGGTCGTTGCGGCTGACGGAAGGGTCGTTGCGGCTGACGGAAGGGTCGTTACGGCAGACGGAAGGGTTGTTGCGGCAGACGGAAGGGTCGTTACGGCAGACGGAAGGGTTGTTGCGGCAGACGGAAGGGTTGTTGCGGCAGACGGAAGGGTCGTTGCGGCAGACGGAAGGGTCGTTGCGGCAGACGGAAGAGTCGTTGCAATAGACGGAAGGTCCTTTGCGGTGACGGCGAAGTTAGTAATACATGTAAATGAAAGCAGTTTGGGCACCATTCGTATTCCCGCCAGCCGAGGACCAGCGCCAACTGATGACATCCATTTTATGACTTAAACCCTGCCACTAGGCTGAACCGTGGCACCCTGTGCCCTGCTGTAGTGCCCCCGTACCCTATTAGTGCCGCCTAGTGCCATTCCCACCCTACTTCCGTCCGTTCCTTCCTGTCGATCTCTCCCTACTTTGGTCCGTCCATTCAGACGAAACTCCCTACCCACCTTTCGTCCGTCTATCCGTCCTTCTGTCCGTCGGCCCCGTCCACCCCCGCCTGCCGTCGGTACTGGGGGTGACAGGCGAACGTGGCGGGGCGGCGTGAGACCCCCCGACGCGTACTTGTGAATTCCTGGCAGCGCTGGTCCTTGAGACATCAGTGCGAACGCTTGGTCACCTTCTGAGAGTGTCCGGCCGTGACGCGCGTGTTGACCTGCTCTTCAGGCGGGTTTGGTGCGCAGATGTGTGACGTATGGTGCGCAGATGTGTGACGTATGGCGCGTAAGATGAGAGCGCGACGCTCGCGGAGTCCCGTCTATCCCCTCCCTACCACATACACACACACACCCAGGAAGCAGCCCGTGGCAGCGGACTAACTCCCAGGTACCTATTTACTGCTAGGGCATAGGGTGAAAGAAACTCTGCCCATTGTTTCTCGCCGGGGATCGAACCCGGCACCACAGGATCACGCGTCCAGCGTGCTGTCCGCTCGGCCACCGGCTCCGTTGTGTGTGTGTACTCACCTAGTTGTGTTTGCGGGGGTTGAGCTCTGGCTCTTTGGTCCCGCCTCTCAACCGTCAATCAACAGGTGTACAGATTCCTGAGCCTATCGGGCTCTGTCATATCTACACTTGAAACTGTGTGTGTGTGTGTGTGTGTGTGTGTGTGTGTGTGTGTGTGTGTGTGTGTGTGTGTGTGTGTGTGTGTGTGTGTGTGTGTGTGTGATTAGTTTAGAGGCAACTGCAGTGACCAGACCACTGTTAAGGGTGGACTGGTGCATCAGTGTAACCTTAATACTCATAAGATCCTCAAGTTTTACCAGCGGAGGCAATTAGTTCAAGTGTAAGAGCTACGAAAGGAGCAAGATTCCCATTACCCTTCTCAGTTGATGGGGCGTGTATGGTGCGTGGGTTGACGGGGGTGTAGGCCAGTTGAAGGGGCGTGTATGGTGCGTGGGTTGACGGGGGTGTAGGCCAGTTGAAGGGGCGTGTATGGTGCGTGGGTTGACGGGGGTGTAGGCCAGTTGAAGGGGCGTGTATGGTGCGTGGGTTGACGGGGGTGTAGGCCAGTTGAAGGGGCGTGTATGGTGCGTGGGTTGACGGGGGTGTAGGCCAGTTGAAGGGGCGTGTATGGTGCGTGGGTTGACGGGGGTGTAGGCCAGTTGAAGGGGCGTGTATGGTGCGTGGGTTGACGGGGGTGTAGGCCAGTTGAAGGGGCGTGTATGGTGCGTGGGTTGACGGGGGTGTAGGCCAGTTGATGGGGGGGTGTATGGTGCGTGGGTTGACGGGGGTGTAGGCCAGTTGATGGGGGGGTGTATGGTGCGTGGGTTGACGGGGGTGTAGGCCAGTTGATGGGGGGTGTATGGTGCGTGGGTTGACGGGGGTGTAGGCCAGTTGATGGGGCGTGTATGGTGCGTGGGTTGACGGGGGTGTAGGCCAGTTGAAGGGGGGTGTATGGTGCGTGGGTTGACGGGGGTGTAGGCCAGTTGAAGGGGCGTGTATGGTGCGTGGGTTGACGGGGGTGTAGGCCAGTTGAAGGGGCGTGTATGGTGCGTGGGTTGACGGGGGTGTAGGCCAGTTGAAGGGGGGGTGTATGGTGCGTGGGTTGACGGGGGTGTAGGCCAGTTGAAGGGGCGTGTATGGTGCGTGGGTTGACGGGGGTGTAGGCCAGTTGAAGGGGCGTGTATGGTGCGTGGGTTGACGGGGGTGTAGGCCAGTTGAAGGGGCGTGTATGGTGCGTGGGTTGACGGGGGTGTAGGCCAGTTGAAGGGGGGGTGTATGGTGCGTGGGTTGACGGGGGTGTAGGCCAGTTGAAGGGGCGTGTATGGTGCGTGGGTTGACGGGGGTGTAGGCCAGTTGAAGGGGCGTGTATGGTGCGTGGGTTGACGGGGGTGTAGGCCAGTTGAAGGGGCGTGTATGGTGCGTGGGTTGACGGGGGTGTAGGCCAGTTGAAGGGGGGGTGTATGGTGCGTGGGTTGACGGGGGTGTAGGCCAGTTGAAGGGGCGTGTATGGTGCGTGGGTTGACGGGGGTGTAGGCCAGTTGAAGGGGCGTGTATGGTGCGTGGGTTGACGGGGGTGTAGGCCAGTTGAAGGGGGGGTGTATGGTGCGTGGGTTGACGGGGGTGTAGGCCAGTTGAAGGGGCGTGTATGGTGCGTGGGTTGACGGGGGTGTAGGCCAGTTGAAGGGGCGTGTATGGTGCGTGGGTTGACGGGGGTGTAGGCCAGTTGAAGGGGCGTGTATGGTGCGTGGGTTGACGGGGGTGTAGGCCAGTTGAAGGGGGGGTGTATGGTGCGTGGGTTGACGGGGGTGTAGGCCAGTTGAAGGGGCGTGTATGGTGCGTGGGTTGACGGGGGTGTAGGCCAGTTGAAGGGGCGTGTATGGTGCGTGGGTTGACGGGGGTGTAGGCCAGTTGAAGGGGCGTGTATGGTGCGTGGGTTGACGGGGGTGTAGGCCAGTTGAAGGGGGGGTGTATGGTGCGTGGGTTGACGGGGGTGTAGGCCAGTTGAAGGGGCGTGTATGGTGCGTGGGTTGACGGGGGTGTAGGCCAGTTGAAGGGGCGTGTATGGTGCGTGGGTTGACGGGGGTGTAGGCCAGTTGAAGGGGGGGTGTATGGTGCGTGGGTTGACGGGGGTGTAGGCCAGTTGAAGGGGCGTGTATGGTGCGTGGGTTGACGGGGGTGTAGGCCAGTTGAAGGGGCGTGTATGGTGCGTGGGTTGACGGGGGTGTAGGCCAGTTGAAGGGGCGTGTATGGTGCGTGGGCTGACGGGGGTGTAGGCCAGTTGAAGGGGCGTGTATGGTGCGTGGGCTGACGGGGGTGTAGGCCAGTTGAAGGGGCGTGTATGGTGCGTGGGTTGATGGGGGTGTAGGCCAGTTGAAGGGGCGTGTATGGTGCGTGGGTTGACGGGGGTGTAGGCCAGTTGAAGGGGCGTGTATGGTGCGTGGGTTGACGGGGGTGTAGGCCAGTTGAAGGGGGGGTGTATGGTGCGTGGGTTGACGGGGGTGTAGGCCAGTTGAAGGGGCGTGTATGGTGCGTGGGTTGACGGGGGTGTAGGCCAGTTGAAGGGGCGTGTATGGTGCGTGGGTTGACGGGGGTGTAGGCCAGTTGAAGGGGCGTGTATGGTGCGTGGGTTGACGGGGGTGTAGGCCAGTTGAAGGGGGGGTGTATGGTGCGTGGGTTGACGGGGGTGTAGGCCAGTTGAAGGGGCGTGTATGGTGCGTGGGTTGACGGGGGTGTAGGCCAGTTGAAGGGGCGTGTATGGTGCGTGGGTTGACGGGGGTGTAGGCCAGTTGAAGGGGCGTGTATGGTGCGTGGGTTGACGGGGGTGTAGGCCAGTTGAAGGGGGGTGTATGGTGCGTGGGTTGACGGGGGTGTAGGCCAGTTGAAGGGGGGTGTATGGTGCGTGGGTTGACGGGGGTGTAGGCCAGTTGAAGGGGGGTGTATGGTGCGTGGGTTGACGGGGGTGTAGGCCAGTTGAAGGGGGGTGTATGGTGCGTGGGTTGACGGGGGTGTAGGCCAGTTGAAGGGGCGTGTATGGTGCGTGGGTTGACGGGGGTGTAGGCCAGTTGAAGGGGGGGTGTATGGTGCGTGGGTTGACGGGGGTGTAGGCCAGTTGAAGGGGCGTGTATGGTGCGTGGGTTGACGGGGGTGTAGGCCAGTTGAAGGGGGGGTGTCTGGGTATGTCATGTTCTTATGTAATAAAGTAATATGTATTAGTATTTAATGTATAGTTAGTCCTATGTTAGGTCAGGTGTTTAGCCCTATGTTAGGTCAGGTGTTTAGCCCTATGTTAGGTCAGGTGTTTAGCCCTATGTTAGGTCAGGTGTTAGCCCTATGTTAGGTCAGGTGTTAGCCCTATGTTAGGTCAGGTGTTAGCCCTATGTTAGGTCAGGTGTTAGCCCTATGTTAGGTCAGGTGTTTAGCCCTATGTTAGGTCAGGTGTTTAGCCCTATGTTAGGTCAGGTGTTTAGCCCTATGTTAGGTCAGGTGTTTAGCCCTATGTTAGGTCAGGTGTTTAGCCCTATGTTAGGTCAGGTGTTTAGCCCTATGTTAGGTCAGGTGTTTAGCCCTATGTTAGGTCAGGTGTTTAGCCCTATGTTAGGTCAGGTGTTTAGCCCTATGTTAGGTCAGGTGTTTAGCCCTATGTTAGGTCAGGTGTTTAGCCCTATGTTAGGTCAGGTGTTTAGCCCTATGTTAGGTCAGGTGTTTAGCCCTATGTTAGGTCAGGTGTTTAGCCCTATGTTAGGTCAGGTGTTTAGCCCTATGTTAGGTCAGGTGTTTAGCCCTATGTTAGGTCAGGTGTTAGCCCTATGTTAGGTCAGGTGTTTAGCCCTATGTTAGGTCAGGTGTTTAGCCCTATGTTAGGTCAGGTGTTTAGCCCTATGTTAGGTCAGGTGTTTAGCCCTATGTTAGGTCAGGTGTTTAGCCCTATGTTAGGTCAGGTGTTTAGCCCTATGTTAGGTCAGGTGTTTAGCCCTATGTTAGGTCAGGTGTTTAGCCCTATGTTAGGTCAGGTGTTTAGCCCTATGTTAGGTCAGGTGTTTAGCCCTATGTTAGGTCAGGTGTTTAGTTTCTTTTGGGCAATAATTTATATTTGTGGTACATTGGTGAAGTATTTCTCCCATCAAACACACACCGAAACTACGACGTTGGTACAACGTTCGAACAAGTTTTAACACCTCCTAACCAGTTATAACAACCAATATAGCAAGTTGTAACAACGTTCTAATACGTCATAAACACGTTAAACCAAGATGTAACACCATTATTACAAGTTGTAACAAGCGGAAAATAGAGACAGTTTCGGTTT
The DNA here is from genome assembly GCF_040958095.1 of Procambarus clarkii. Lineage (NCBI taxonomy): Eukaryota > Metazoa > Arthropoda > Malacostraca > Decapoda > Cambaridae > Procambarus > Procambarus clarkii. The sequence goes on from NC_091163.1 coordinate 9,195,470, forward strand.
GTGTTTCCAGGGTATACAGAGATGAGATTCGAACGGAGGTCGCTAACAAACCACTATTCGATAAATGTTAAAATATCATCAGTTGCGAGTTTTGTGTAAATTTTTTTCATTCATTCATTTTCCTTTATATTAACGTTTACCGATTGATGATTGATGAAGATTAAGCCACCCAAGAGGTGGCACGGGCATGAATAGCCCGTAAGTGGTGGCCCTTTCGAGCCATTACCAGTATCAAAAGATGATACTGGAGATCTGTGGAGGCGCAACTGCACCCTGCGTGGCGGGAGATGTCTCCCGGACCAAGTGGTGACCAAATGGTGAACGTTTACCGATGGCGTCTGAAACAAGATATATTTGTACCGTAGAGTTTTACTCTCTCACTTAATTTGGCAGACCGCTTATCACATGCCTCTGTATGACTAACCATCCTGTGTGATGGGGATTTTTTAGCATCACCTAGTTAGCTTTTTTGACACACTGTACTCCACTTCATATAGTCTAGGGTAGCTGCACTAATGCAGATGTACCTAATATGTTAATAAAAACAAAATGGCTGGATACTTGAGCACCGGGAATATCATTTATGACTGGATTACCATTATCCACACACCAGCATTCTCGGAGATTAGAAATCCTTGTCATGAGTTGAATCATTTTCTGCTGGAATCCGATTTTAAAATTCTAGACACTTGTATGAATGGCCAGTCGGATTGGAGAGTAATGGAATCCTTATATATCAGGGAACTGCGGCCTATGTTAATTAGCAATCTTTCAGCTATTCAATTATACACTGTATAGTGCACATTAAGCCTGGTAATTTGAGTTATAGTTCATATTGGCATTTTTGTAATTTTCTTTAGTTTACCATTTGTCATTTTTTTTATTTTTTACTTATTTCAAGTGTTAATATTGTATATTATTATAATCTTTTATTTAAGACATATAATACATTTTTTTATGTTTAGTTTTATTTGATATTTAAATTTTCATAAGATTTTGGCAAATGTTTTATATTTGTCTTCTATTTTGCTTGTGTTTTATATATTTTTTTTGTATGTGTGAAGTTATTATTATAATAATAGTTATATTAGCGTTGATTATCTATTTGAAACTATCAATTACGGGCTCGCCATAGCCCGTGCTACTTGGGACATTTTGTTCATAGTAGCGAATCTTTAACAACATTGTTTACTATGGACTTTCACTCCGTTTAATCACTTCACATAAGTTTAATAGTGTGGTTTTTTATTTTAGTAGTTAATTTATTTTTATTAATTTCAATTTATCTTATATTTTCTCTGTGACAGAAAGTTTTAACCAGTTTGATCAATTTACGTAAGTTTAAGTGTTTAAATTTTATAACTTGTGTCCTTGTGTGTGTGTGTATATATATATATATATATATATATATATATATATATATATATATATATATATATATATATATATATATATATATATATATATATATATATCTCGCTTTATTTCTCCTCTATGTCAGGAGAAGATGAACCAGTAGACAGTAGATCAAGTGCCTGTCAATCATAAGATTCAACTCTTAATTTTATTGCATCCATTTCAGGCCCAAGAAAATGTTTTCCAAAAATGATTCCCCCCCCCCCAAGAAAAAAGTTTAAAACTTAAGTCAACTCAGATAACGAGGTCAAGATTGAGTGCACTCAAGGGATTGAGTGCACTCAACTTGAGTTGACCACTTAATAAAGTTGTGCTATTTAACGTCGATCGACGTAATAGACGTAATCTATTTTACCGTCGATTTGGACGGTCTTGCTACCGTCAATATTTTCAATCCGGTCGTGGCTTGCCTGTAGCGCTTGTGGGGATCAATCTATCCGCGGCCAGGTCTCTGACCAGGCCTCCTGGTTAGTCGTGAGGTCAACCAGGCTGTTGGACGCGGCTGCTCGCAGCATGACGTCCCCCCTCTCCCCCCCCCTCACCAGGAAATGTTGGAGGAACAGTTGTTTCAATGTTTAGAGAAAGTTGGATTGGTCATGTGCCGGATGAGTTAACATCAGACGAGCGCCTGTCGGTGGCCGGTTTTGCTTGACTTAACCGGACAGTCCTGTGTTATTCGGAATTTTACTGTGTTATCATGATTTTACTACATTTACCGGATAATGCTGTGATATCCGGACGGGTCTGCGGCATCCGGACAATGCTGCGGTGTCCGGCTATTTGTCCGTTATCTGGATAATCTTTGGGTTATCTGGAGGTTATCTTGAGATGATTTCGGGGCTTTAGTGTCCCCGCGGCCCGGTCCTCGACCAGGCCTCCACCCCCAGGAAGCAGCCTGTGACAGCTGACTAACACCTAGGTACTTATTTTACTGCTAAGTAACAGTGGCATAGGGTGAAAGAAATCCTGCCCGTTGTTTCTCGCCGGCGCCTGGGATCGAACCCAAGACCACAGGATCACAAGTTCAGCGTGCTGTCCGCTCGGCCGACCGGCTCCCTGGGTTATCTTAGATAACCACAGTTATCCTTGCACTGTTTTGATTGGTCTTGTGTTGGTGGGTATAGGGACGGGTTGGGGTGTCTGTGTCTAGTTAGGCTTCACAGGTCTTTGTATCTACCGTGGGAGCCGGTGGCTGAGCGGACGGAACACTGGACGCGTGATCCTGTGGTCCCGGGTTCGATCCCGAGCGGGAAACGATGGACAGAGTTGCTTCCACCCTGGTGCCCCTGTTACCTAGCAGTAAATAGGTACCTGGGAGTTAGTCAGCTGTCACGGGCTGCTTCCTGGGGGCGGAGGCTTGGTCGAGGACCGGGCCGCGGGGATACTGAAGCCCCGAAATCATCTCAAGAAGATAACCTCAAGATAAAAGTAGTCTAGAGGGAGTGACAAGCGAGGCTTTACAGGTCCTTGTAGCCACCGTAGGAAGGTGACAAGCGAGGCTCTACAGGTCCTTGTAGCCACCGTAGGAAGGTGACAAGCGAGGCTCTACAGGTCCTTGTAGCCACCGTAGGGAGGTGACAAGCGAGGCTCTACAGGTCCTTGTAGCCACCGTAGGGAGGTGACAAGCGAGCCTCTACAGGTCCTCTGTAATAGTAGAGGTTGACAAAGAAGCTCCAAGCCGTGCCTCAGTCCCCGCTTCCAAGCTGACTCTATGAAAGTCGACACCCCACCAAAGCTGTTGTCTAGGGTGGGGGTGGGGGGGGGGTAGGGGTAATATATACAATCATACACACTAATGATTTGAGTGATAAACCAGTGTCACTGGAAGTACCTTTAGGTTAGCTCTTCTATATCACCCTAGGATGGTAGATACACTAATTAATCACTCAAAGGTGTAATGATCATAAGTAAATTATTATATATACAACTCAATTCGAGTTGATAAAAATTACACCCAAAATAGGGTCAGCACCATTCATTAATGGTGTTAAGTTGTTGAATATAGTACAACTGACTATGGTAATAATGGGACTAGGATGAACAATAATAGTTCAACTAGTCATATCCTACCCTGTTGTGGGTTGGCAATTAGTAAATATTATACTGTGAACACTAGTGCAATATATATTAAATAATTCTCTATCTTGGAGAAATAATATACACAATTATTGATAATAGCCTCTTAATTAGCTTCTATAAAACTTCTAATATTATCTAGAAGTATTAAATATTATTAGTGACCTCGCGAAATAAAGTCCACAAAATTCGTAGATAATCTCTCGCGAAATGTAACACCACGAAATCCGTGAACAATATCGCGAAGACACAGTCACTAATTTGGCTGGCTTCTATATTAGCGCTGTCATTTCACGAAATAACACGCCACCAAATATCTGTGGGTGTGCATGAAACCGCTGACTAAGGCTGATCTGAACTGAGCGGGGCTCGTGAGCTCCCACGAGGCGCTGTCTTTGACTGGCTGGCCTTTGTTTAAATCACACTGCACTAGTATATTTAATGAATCCACTGGTTAACTGGTTCATCCGGTACTAAGATGACCAAATGTGGGTTCAAAGGATCAAATAATCCGTCATCCGGTTCGAAGGACCAATTAATGTGGGATTCGACCTGTGAGATTTATATTTATTTAATTTATATGAATTTATATAGAATTTATATTTACGTTAATTTATATACTTCGATAGCAATTTGTATAATGATAAGTGGACTGTATTTCTGCAATAATCTCAATCTCACAAATCGATCCTCTACACATTAGGGGGGGTTTAATAGTTTATATATATATGCAGCCAATCAAACTACAAAATTAACTACATACATTGAAGAGGTTCCTTATCTTATAGTACAGCAGGTTAGTCCACCAGGTATAACTAGGGTGTAGACACCAAATTATCCTCTTTGAGGTAGCTTCCATATCACCCAGTAACTGGTGCACAAATCTTGCTTCCTCTTCTTGACCTGTCAAAAGTGCGCTAGCTGTGAAGCCAGAATCCTATATATGACAAGCATTTCAGAGAAAACTGTACATGGAACATGAAGACCTGGCTTAATTACCTTTAGTTTGAGGCTTCCACGTGATCTAACCGGATCACCCTATATCCTGACATTAATGGCCATAAATGAATGATAAACGGGTTTCGGATAGACACTTAACTTGAATTTGTAGACAGCGTGTTGACAATGGTACACCTTTGGTTTCCATAACACTACGTCCAAGTAAATTTAACAGGAGCCGAATTTGCTCCCGTGTGAGCCTCTGGTCTCAATATAAACAATGGCTGTTTAACACTCCATACTATTGACGTTACTGGCCGACATTGTCCAGATATGATAGGAGCTAAATTTGCTCCACACGTCTCGGAGGTGACACAACAATGGCTGCCTCCTTCCTCCCTGACGCCTGGCCTACTTTGTCCAGATTTCAGAAAGTGATAGAAGGGTCACATTTACTCTACTTTAATATTGATAATTAAGTTAATTTATATAAGATGTTTTTATGATGGTAAAGTCCAAAGACTAATGTATTTAAGAATAATTCCCACCATAATAGGTGGTGAATTATAATAGTATGTGGTGATGATATCCCGTTTTCTTTAGACGGTAATTCCACTACAAGTTACGTTTTCTATGGGTTACTTGTTTATACAATACAGCTATTATCTGTATGATATATTAAATGGTGTCGGATTTTCCGACAGTACTTTTACCCTTTTTCATAGCGCCCCTTACTTCTTGGGCTGTGATTGGTTCCCCATATTCGTCATCACTAGACAGTGCTCTTGTTATCCTAATTCTTCTGTCATCATGTCGCAGGAGCTGTTCCCTACTATCATCCTCTGTTTCAGCCCTCCTCATAATTTTTGCATCATCTCAAACATTGAGAGAAACGATTCTATACCCTCTGGGAGATCATTTACATACATCAGAAACAGTATAGGGCCAAGGACTGACCCCTGTGGGACTCCACTTGTAACGTCCTGCCAATCTGAGACCTCACCCCTCACACTGACTCGATGTCTCCTGTTACTTAGGTACTCCTTTATCCAATGGAGTACCTTCCCTTTCACACCGGTCTGCAACTTCAGCTTTTTCACTAGCCTCTTGTGTGGTACTGTATCAAAGGCTTTCTGACAATCCAAAAATATGCAGTCTGCCCACCCTTCTCTTTCTTGCCTTATTTTTGTTGCCTGGTCGTAGAATTCAAGTAACCCTGTGAGGCAGGACCTGCCATCCCTGAACCCATGTTGATGTTGTGTTACAAAGTTCTTTCGCTCCAGATGTTCCACTAGCTTTCTTCGCACAATCTTCTCCATCAGCTTGCATGTAATGCAGGTTAGGGACACTGGCCTGTAGTTCAGTGCCTCCTGTCTATCTCCTTTCTTGTATATCGGGATTACGTTAGCTGCTTTCCAAATTTCTAGCAGTTCCCCTGTTACCAGCGATTTGTTGTACACTATGGAGAGTGGCAGGCACAGATCTTTTGCTCCTTCCTTTAGTATCCAAGGGGAGATTCCATCTGGGCCTATAGCCTTGGTCACATGCAACTCTAGTAAACACTTCCTTACTTCCCCGCTGGTAATCTCAAACTTTTCCAGTGGATCCTGGTTAGCTGTTCCCTCTCTTATCTCTGGGATTACTCTTTGCTCTAAGGTGAAGACCTCCTGGAATTTCTTATTCAGTTCCTCACACACTTCCTTGTCGTTTGTAGTGATTCCTTCTTCCCCTATTCTTAATCTCATAACCTGTTCATTTTCTGTTGTTTTTCTCCTGATGTGGCTATGCAACAATTTAGGCTGAGTCCTTGTCTTGCTTGCAATGTCATTTTCGTATTGTCTTTCTGCCTCTCTTCTCATCCTGACATATTAATTCCTGGCATTCTGATATCTTTCTCTGCTCTCAAGTGTCCTGTTATTCCTATAGTTTCTCCATGCCCTTTTATTTTGCTGCTTAGCTAGTCTACATCTCTGATTTAACCAAGGGTTTCTCAACTTCATTTCACTGTTTTCCTTTTGGACTGGGACAAACTTGTTTGCTGCGTCCTTGCACTTCTGTATGATGTAATCCATCATATCTTGGGCCGTCTTTCCCCTGAGCTCTGTTTCCCATGCTATATCTGTTAGGAATGTTCTTATCCCCTCATAGTTTTCCCTTTCGGTATGCTAACCTTTTGTTTTCGGTATCCCTCCTCGAGTTCAATAACCCTTCTTCAATCAAGTACTCAGGACACCAGTACACTGTGGTCGCTCATTCCTACTGGGGCATCAAAACCGATTTCTCTTATGTCGGAGCCGTTCAGAGTGAAGACTAGGACGAGTCTCGCTGGTTCATTTCCTCTCATCCTTGTGGGTTCTCTGACATGCTGCGTTAAAAGTTTCTAGTTACCACCTCCAATAGTTTGGCTCTCCACGTATCCTCGCCTCCATGCGGTTCCTTGTTCTCCCAGTCAATCTCGTCCGTGATTGAAATCCCTCATGATGAGCAGGTGGGATCTATTTCTACAGACAGCAGAGGCTGCCCTCTCAATTATAGTGTTAAGTGCCATGTTGTTGTTTTCATACTTTTGATTGGGTCTTCAGTCATTTTCTGTCATCTGTGTGTGAGTGTGTACTCACCTAGTTGTACTCACCTAGTTGTGTTTGCGGAGGTTGACCTCTGGCTCTTTGGTCCCGCCTCTCAACCGTCAATCAACAGGTGTACAGATTCCTGAGCCTATCGGGCTCTGTCATATCTACACTTGAAACTGTGTATGGAGTCAGCCTCCACCACATCACCCCCTAATGCATTCATTTGTCAACCACTCTGACACTAAAAAAGTTCTTTCTAATATCTCTGTGGCTCATTTGGGCACTCAGTTTCCAACTGTGTCCCCTTGTGCGTGTTCCCCTTGTGTTAAATAGACTGTCTTTTTCTATCCTATCAATCCCCTTCAGAATCTTGAATGTGGTGATCATGTCCCCCCTAACTCTTCTGTCTTCCAGCGAAGTGAGGTTTAATTCCCGTAGTCTCTCCTCGTAGCTCATACCTCTCAGCTCGGGTACTAGTCTGGTGGCAAACCTTTGAACCTTTTCCAGTTTAGTCTTATCCTTGACTAGATATGGACTCCATGCTGGGGCTGCATACTCCAGGATTGGCCTGACATATGTGGTATACAAAGTTCTGAATGATTCTTTACACAAGTTTCTGAATGCCGTTCGTATGTTGGCCAGCCTGGCATATGCCGCTGATGTTATCCGCTTGATATGTGCTGCAGGAGACAGGTCTGGCGTGATATCAACCCCCAAGTCTTTTTCCTTCTCTGACTTCTGAGGAATTTCCTCTCCCAGATGATACCTTGTATCTGGCCTCCTGCTCCCTACACCTATCTTCATTACATTACATTTGGTTGGGTTGAACTCTAACAACCATTTGTTCGACCATTCCTTCAGCTTGTCTAGGTCTTCTTGAAGCCTCAAACAGTCCTCTTCTGTTTTAATCCTTCTCATAATTTTAGCATCGTCCGCAAACATTGAGAGAAATGAATCGATACCCTCCGGGAGATCATTTACATATATCAGAACCAAGATAGGACCGAGTACAGAGCCCTGTGAGACTCCACTGGTGACTTCATGCCAATCGGAGGTCTCACCCCTCACCCTAACTCTTTGCTTTCTATTGCTTAGATACTCCCTTATCCACTGGAGCACCTTACCAGCTACACCTGCCTGTCTCTCCAGCTTATGTACCAGCCTCTTATGCGGTACTCTGTCAAAGGCTTTCCGACAATCCAAGAAAATGCGGTCCGCTCAGCCCTCTCTTTCTTGCTTAATCTTTGTCACCTGATCGTAGAATTCTATCAAACCTGTAAGGCAAGATTTACCCTCCCTGAACCCATGTTGGCGATTTGTCACGAAGTCTCTTCTCTCCAGATGTGTTACCAGGTTTTTTCTCACGATCTTCTCCATCACCCTGCATGGTATACAAGTCAAGGACACTGGCCTGTAGTTCAGTGACTCTTGCCTGTCGCCCTTTTTGTATATTGGGACCACATTCGCCGTCTTCCATATTTCTGGTAGGTCTCCCGTCTCCAGTGACTTACTATACACTATGGAGAGTGGCAAGCAAAGTGCCTCTGCACACTCTTTCAGTATCCATGGTGAGATCCCATCTGGACAAACAGCCTTTCTAACATCCAGATCCAGCAGGTGTCTCTTGACCTCCTCTCTCGTAATTTCGAACTCTTCCAAGGCCGCCTGGTTAACCTCCCTTTCTCCTAGCACAGTGACCTCACCTTGTTCTATTGTGAAGACCTCCTGGAACCTCTTGTTGAGTTCTTCACACACCTCTCTGTCATTCTCTGTATACCTGTCCTCGCCAGTTCGAAGTTTCAATACCTGTTCTTTCACTGTTGTTTTCCTTCTGATGTGACTGTGGAGTAGCTTTGGTTCGGTCTTGGCTTTGTTTGCTATATCATTTTCAAAACTTTTCTCTGCTTCTCTTCTCACCCTGACTTACTCATTCCTGGTTCTCTGGTATCTCTCTCTGCTTTCTGGTGTTCTGTTATTCCGGAAGTTCCTCCACGCCCTTTTGTTCAGTTTCTTCGCTTCCATACATGCCCTATTATACCATGGATTCTTCTGTTGCTTCTCGGATTTTTCCCTTTGGGCCGGGATGAACCTGTTTACTGCCTCCTGACACTTTTGGGTAACATAGTCCATCATACCCTGTACAGACTTATCTCTGAGGTCTGTGTCCCAAGGTATTTCACATAAGAAACTTCTCATCTGTTCATAATTTTCCTTTCGGTATGTCAGCCTTTTGATTCCTAGTTCTTTTTTGGGGGAGATAAGTCCTAGCTCTACCAGGTACTCAAAGTTCAATACACTGTGTTCACTCATTCCCAAGGGCATTTCCATCTTAACTTCTCTTATATTCCACTCATTTAGGGTAAATATCAAATCAAGCATTGCTGGTTCATCTTCTCCTCTCATTCTTGTTGGTTCTTTGATGTGCTGGCTTAGAAAGTTTCTTGTTGCTACGTCCAGCAGCTTAACCCTCCATGTTTCTGGTCCTCCATGCGGGTCTGTGTGTGTGTGTGTGTGTGTGTGTGTGTGTGTGTGTGTGTGTGTGTGTGTGTGCGTGTGTGCACTAACCTAACATTAGCACGTATGGCCGAGCGTGAGTTGTCTCGCCATTCAAACATTTTGCAAGTTTAATCCAATGACTCACTTCTCTCCTCTTATCACATTTAACTCAACAATTGTTTATGGAGTTAACTTGAGCCAGTTGTTTGTCTAACCCGTTCAACTTGTTGACAGCTCCAACAATGAGGAGGTTCTAGCACATCTGTGATTCATCTGTGTTTATAGTTTCCATCCATACCCCCTTGTTCTTCTGTTTTTTTTTTTACGCTGAATACTCCCTGTATGTCTTCTTTTTTTTTTGCAATTTAATGTAGCATCTTATATGTCGTTATCATGTCTCTCTCACTTTTCCTCCTCTCGTGTATGTTCCAATTATTTCAGTTTCTACTTATTACTCCGTCCCGTCAGGTCTAGAATGAGCCTTAATGAATATTGCCGGACGTTTTCAAGCTTAATTCTGTGCTTTTATCAGATGGCTCTTCCATGCCAAAGCTGCATACTCAAAAGCTAGTATAAATATATATATATATATATATATATATATATATATATATATATATATATATATATATATATATATATATATATATATATATATATATATATATATATATATATATATATATATATATATATATATATATATATATATATATATATATATGACACGTCTAAATGACCCCTCACTTGCTCTGGTGCTCTTGGGAGGTGTTGATCTTTGGGGGATTTAAATACTCCGAAATTACCATCTCTTTTAAGGGTCTGAGCGGTGGTGCAGAGGGTTAAGGCGTACCTGTTATGCCAGTTGCTGGAAGGCTTCTGTGCTGGCTAGGGTTCGAGTCTCCTGGTGGGAAAGTGTTCTAAAGTTGTATACTTAACTCTCGTGTTTAGGAGAGTTGTGCCTTAAGCAGAGACACTGTGTCTTCCCATATTAACAGGGACTTGATGAAATTAACGTCTAAATGACCCCTCACTTGCTCTGGTGCTCTTGGGAGGTGTTGATCTTTGGGGGATTTAAATACTCCGAAATTACCATCTCTTTTAAGGGTCTGAGCGGTGGTGCAGAGGGTTAAGGCGTACCTGTTATGCCAGTTGCTGGAAGGCTTCTGTGCTGGCTAGGGTTCGAGTCTCCTGGTGGGAAAGTGTTCTAAAGTTGTATATATATATATATATATATATATATATATATATATATATATATATATATATATATATATATATATATATATATAATGCGTACCAAATGCCTATCCCTTCCGAGGCTAACCTACTTTCTGAGGTGCGCCCCATCTTACGACAACCGAAAGCTTGAAGAGTATGACCTCTTACTGAAGACCATGCTGGAAAAAGTTGTTAACCTCTCCCTTAACGAATGCCAGTGGAAACAAGCCACTCTTCCTGTTAGGCTCGGTGGCTTGGGGTCCGCACTGCTACTTAAATTGCTGTCCCAGCCTTCCTGTCTTCCTCCTCAGCATCAGATGACCTGGTTAAGGAAAATTCTACCTGACACCCTGAGTGATGTAGCTGGGATACAGGACCCCCACTACACAAAATGCGACACGAAATGGGGTGCCATGGCAGACCCAGCACTCAGACCAGCCATGCCGAAAGCCCAGAAACTATCCAGCTGGGACAGCCCCATTGTAGACAAAGAAGCCACAGCTTCTCTGGAGGCAGCAACAACCCCCAGTGATCGTGCACGCCTCACAGCTGTGCAGGCTCCCCATGCAGGGGACTTCCTTTTGGGTGTCCCTATGTCTGCGACAGGCACACGTCTTGATCCACAGGAGCTCCGTATTTCAGTCGCTCTCCGTCTTGCTGCCCCTATCCACACTGTTCATAGGTGTATTTGCGGCGAGGCAGATGCTGACGAATATGGATTGCATGGCCTGCACTGTGGAAAATCTGGTGGTTGGCACACTAGACACGACGAAGTCAATGACATCATTAAAAGAAGCCTTGCCTCTGCTCAGTGTCCAGCGGAGAGAGAGCCCCGTAACCTACTGAACCGTGACTCTGTTAGCTTTGCCGGCCGACCAGATGGAATCACACTGCGACCGTGGAAGGGTGGCAGACAGTTGGCATGGGACTATACTTGTGTATCCACCCTGGCAACCACATACATCAACCTCTCTGCCGGCATAGCAGGAGCCGCGGCGACACGCAGAGAAAGAGACAAGTCAGCCAAGTACAGGCAATTAGATCATCGGTACAACTTCGTTCCAATAGGGTCTGAGACCCTAGGCCCATGGGGAAAGAGTGCAAGAAGGTTTATTAATGATCTTAATTCCAAGCTCATTGACACCACAAGAGACCCTAAAGCAGCATGTTTTCTCTTTCAGCGCCTCAGTGTCGCGATCCAGAGGGGGAATGCTCGCTGCATCCTCGGTTCCTGCCCGGCGTCGGAGGAGTTAGAGGAAATCTACAGCCTCTAGGAAGCGAACTTTTTTTGTGTCCTCTTAATGATAATTTTTTGGATAAAATCAGATATGTAACTGTATAACCTTGCATAATAAAGTGTACAAAATAAATATAAATACATAAATATATATATATATATATATATATATATATATATATATATATATATATATATATATATATATATATATATATATATATACTTAAAGGTTGCAAGATGTACATTGGTTGATGCAAAGGAGTGTTCAAATGTTGTGGATCTCTGGAAGCTCATCCGCTTCCGGACAGGAACCGAGGATGCATCAGGCGTTTCCCCTCCACACTGAGACTGTGAAACAAAAAATTGGCAGCTCTTGGGTCTCTGGTGACGTCAATGAGCTTGGAGCCTAATTCCTTGAGAAATCTCAAGGCACTCTTGCCCCAGGGGCCATGGATTTTAGACGCTATGGGAACAAATATGTATTGACCTTCCAATCGCCTGTATTTGACTGATTTGCTATTTTCCTGTGGTTGGCCGTCCTACCTGCTTGATCAGCACCGAAGTGTACATAGGTGTCAGCCAGGGTGGATACAAATGTGTAGTCCCACACCAACTGTTTGCCCCCTTTCCAGGAGTGTATAGAGATGCCATAAGGGCGAAGTGCGGGGAAATCTGGGTTTTGGACCCCTAGGATGCGTGGTTCTCTCACTGCTGGCCACTGAGCTGAGGCGAGACTTCTCCTGATGATGTCATTGACCTCGTTGTGTTTTGCATGCCAGCCCTTTGTGCTTCCGCAGTGCAACACATGCAGTCCATATTGGTCTGCTTCTACCCCGTTGCAAATACACTTGTATTCAGTGTGAATTGGGGCACCAAGGCGGAGGGGCCACTGCTACACGAAGGGATTCTGGATCTAGGCGCGAGCCTATTGCTCACATGGGTACTGCCAGGAGGAAGTCTCCTGTATGGGTGGCATGCCCTGCTCTGAGGCGGGCTTTCTCCTTGTCTGATGTTGCGGCGCTGAGCATGGAATCAGCTCTTTTTTCTACTAGTGGGTGGTCCCAGCTGGACTGTTTGTGTTTTTTTATGGTTCTATGATGGGTGCTGGGGCTGCAAGAGCTTCCCACTGATTTGAGCATTCCGTGAAAGTAGGATCATGTATACCTGCTGAATTACTCAGAAGTTCAGGTAGGATATCTCTTACGAGATCGTGCGAAGCATTGAAGGAGGAAAGGAAGGCTGGTAGAACAATCTTGGAGGCTGTGCGGACACCAAGGCCGCCGAGTCTTACCGGGAGAGTTGCTTGCTCCCACTGAGAGTCGTCCAATGGCTGGTTCAGGACTTTCACCAGGATGGACCTCAGAAGGGTATCACACACATTTAATTTAGGGCTGTTGTAGGATAGGGAACACCTCAGAAAGTAAGTCAACTTAGGGAGAGATGGACACTACATTTACAGCATGGCATGGGCATGGTTCGAGAGATAGACAAATATATATATATATATATATATATATATATATATATATATATATATATATATATATATATATATATATATATATATATATATATATATATATATATATATATATATATATATATATATATATATATATATATATATATATATATATATATATATATATATGTCGTACCTAGTAGCCAGAACGCACTTTTCAGCCTACAATGCAAGGCCCGATTTGCCTAATAAGCCAAGTTTTCTTCAATTAGTACATTTTCTCTAACTTTTTTCTTATGAAATGATAAAGCTACCCATTTCATTATGCATGAGGTCAATTTTTTTTTATTGGAATTAAAATTAACGTAGATATATGACCGAACCTAACCAACCCTACCTAACCTAACCTAACCTATCTTTATAAGTTAGGTTAGGTTAGGTAACCAAAAAAGTTAGGTTAGGTTAGGTCGTCGAAAAACAATTAATTCATGAAAACTTGGCTTATTAGGCAAATCGGGCCTTTCATAGTAGGCAGAGAAGTGCATTCTGGCTACTAGGTACGACATATATATATATATGCAAACAAGCCTGAATGGTCCCCAGGACTGTATACAACTGAAAACTCACACCCCAGAAGTGACTCAAACCCATACTGCCAGGAGCAACGCAACTGGTATGTACAGGGACGCCTTAATCTGCTTGACCATCACGACCGGACATAAGGAAGTGATAGCCGAAACTATTTGAACCACTTCCCCGCCGGCACTCGGATGGTAATCTTGGGCATAGCATTTTATCAAATCACCTCATTCTTTGGGGCACACTTGAGGAACACAAATGCAAACAAGCCTGAATGGTCCCCAGGACTATATACAACTGAAAACTCACACCCCAGAAGTGACTCGAACCCATACTGCCAGGAGCAACGCAACTGTTATGTACAGGGACGCCTTAATCTGCTTGACCATCACGACCGGACATAAGGAAGTGATAGCCGAAGCTATTTGAACCACTTCCCCGCCGGCACTCGGATGGTAATCTTGGGCATAGCATTTTATCAAATCACCTCATTCTTTGGGGCACACGTGAGGAACACAAATGCAAACAAGCCTGAATGGTCCCCAGGACTATATACATACCAGTTGCGTTGCTCCTGGCAGTATGGGTTAGCATCTTCTTGTTGTATATGAGTAACTTTATGTAGGGAAGAACAGGCTCAATCTCTCTTGAAAGAGATTACCGTCACAACTCTCCCCCGAAGCCTGCTCTTACGGGTTAAGTTACTCCTTCAGTTGGTAGAGTGGTATGTGTAGCTGCCTCTACCTCATAGACTCTGGAGAGAGCATCTGCTATGATGTTGTCAGAACCCCTGATGTAGAAGATTTCCAGGTTGAAATTCTGCAGATACAAAGCCCATCGTAGAAGTCGTTGATTGTTGAATTGGGCTTGCTGCAAGAAGCGTAGGGGATTGTGGTCCGAGCAGATGGTGGTAGACCGAATACCTTGTAGGTAAGACTCAAAGTGCTGTAAGTTCAGGGCGATGGAGAAAAGTTCCTTATCGATAGTGCTGTAGTTCTTTTGGTGTGGCTTCAACTTGTAGCTGTAGTAGCTAACAGGAAGAATCTCCTCGCCTCGTTGTTGCATTAGGACGCCCCCGATGCCGGTGCCACTTGCGTCGACATGGAGGATGAAAGGCTTCGTGATATCTGGCGAGGCGAGAATGGGATTAGAACAGAGCAGAGATTTTAGTTGTTCAAAAGCAATGGTTTGCTGAATGGTTCAATGATACCGTTGCTTGGGGCTGGTTAGAGTGATCAATGGTGTCACTACCGTACTAAAATTCTTCACAAACCTACGGTAGTAGGAAGAAAGACCAAAGAAGCGCAGGAGCTGCTTCCTAGTGGTAGGCTGTGGGTAATGCTGGATGGCTTGAGTGTGTATGTTAAAGGAGCTATGTTGCCACTCCCTATTACATGACCAAGATAACGCACTTTACCTTTACCAAAGGTGGAATTGCCCAAGTTGATGGTGAGGCCGGCTGTCAGGAGCTTGGCGAACATCGTTGCAGCTGGAGCAGATGTTCGTTCCAGGTGTTAGTTGCCACAACGATGTCATCCAGGTAGGCGTAGGTGTGATCTAAGCCTGGATGACGCAGTTGACAGCTCGCTGGAAGGTGGCCGGGGTATTACATAGTCCAAATGGAAGGCGTTCGTATCTGTAAAGGCCAAACTGAGTGGTAAAGGCAGATAGTTCCTTAGCTCGCTCCGTCAAACACACTTGGTAGTATCCCTTGAATAAGTCTAACTTGGATAGATACCGAGCATTACCAATGGCGTCAAGGATGTCATCTATTCTAGGTAATGGATAAGCATCCTTGATAGTCACAAGATTCAATTTCCGATAATCAGTATACAACCTCACTTTACCATGCGGTTTCGGCACCAAGATGCAGGATGAGGCCCAAGGGGACTCACAAGGGGTGGCCAGCCCATGATCCAGGAGGTACTGTACTTCAGCACGCATAACTTCCTTTTTGCTTGGGCTGATTCGGTAGAAAAGTTGACGAATCGGCCGGGTGTCAGGGAGTAGCTGGATGTCGTGCTGAACCACATTACACTCCTGTGGATCATCGCTGAACAACTTCTGATGTTCCTTGAAGATTCTAATGAGAGGAGCACTATTACTGTCCTGTAAATAGGAATGAAGATCATTAAGGTTTTCCGAGTTGGAAGGCACTGACTCAGTGTTAGTGCTGTCGGGAGGAGAAGCAGGGAAGGTCTTACTGTGGAGGTTTGGACCTTTAAAGGTGGATAATGATACCAACACAGTAGGGGGAGTACCTTGATACTGCTTCAGGAGGTTGACGTGGCACAACTGGGTCTTCTGCCGCCTATCTGGAGTCTCCAGAACGGAGTTGTGATTGTTTCTGCACTCCTTGATGCGGTAAGGTCCTGAAAACTTGTTTTGCAATGGAGAACCTGGGATAGGAAAATATGCCAACACGAAGTCTCCTGGTTTAAATTTCCTTAGTTTGCTGCGTTGGTCAAAATTAGTCTTCATCCTCTCCTGAGCTTTCATTAGATTGTCATTAGCAAATTTATGTACTCTCTCTAGAATGTGTTTTAAGTTTTGAAGAAACTGGGGCACATTCTGAGGGTCACTGAAGGTGGCATTACATAGAAAGTCTTTGAAAGCTTTGAGAGGAGTACGGCACTTACGTCCGTAGAGCATCTCATAAGGAGATACTGCTAGAGACTCATTGGGGAGACTTCTGAAAATGCACATAATGAGGTCAAGTTGTTTATCCCAGTCCTTCAAGGTTTCATTGCAAAATTTCTTTAGGAATGCTTTAATAGTCTGATGACTACGTTCAAGAGAACCCTGTGAAGCAGGATGATAGGTGCTGGACAGTACCTGTGTGATGTTGAACTCCTCCAGTGTCTTCTTGAAGAGATCACTGGTGAAGTTGGTGCCACAGTCACTTTGAACCTCTTTTTGAAATCCATACTGGGTGAAGATCTTCATTAGTTGTTTCACCACAGTAGCAGCCGTAATGTTCTTTACTGGAACTGCTATGGGGAATCTGGTGGTAGGACATATGATAGTTAATATATAGGTGTTGCCAGAACTGGTCCGGGGTAAAAGACCAACACAGTCTATGATTAGTCTGTGGAAACGTTCCGCAGGCACCTGGATAGGAGTCAATGGGGCCTGGGGAATAAAGATATTAGGCTTACCTGCCATCTGACATATATGACACTGTTGCACGTACTTTTTGACGTCCTTAACCATACCTGGCCAGTAGTAGTCTAGTCTGATTCCGTGGTAGGTTTTGTTAAAACCATAGTGAGAAAGAGCTCTGTGGGCCAGGTGTAGAATATCGGGCCATAGGCTGGTGGGAATCACTAGTTGTTCGATATTTGCCCAATCGTCGTCCTCCTTCAGCTTACTGGGTCTCTGTACCTGCGGTAGAGCAACTGATTCTCTAGAAAGAACTCAGGGATACTGTCAGGTTGAGTCTCAGCCAGGAAGAATAATGGTGTTAATGATAGATCCTCCCTCTAACTTACGGAACTCCAAACGGGTAAGATTTGGTGGTAGATTCTGAGGGTCTTGAGGGACAGCGGTAGCAGTAGAGTCAGCTGGTTGCGGGCGTGCAGTTTGTGCATGGGTGGTCACCAAAACCGGAGGAGAAACTTCATCACTTTCTTGAACCTCTGCTGAAACATACTCAAAGATGGGATTGTCCACTACAGAGTTACACACCTGGGGTTTGTCCATGATGATCAGGTTGGACGGTTGCAAATCTTCTGCCAAGTCGTTGCCCAGGAGAAGTTGCACTCCAGACATGGGAAAAGGCTTCTCCCTGATGGCGACTTGGACTTCACCGGTCACAATAGGACAATCCAGGTGGACTCTGGCGAGTGGATATGGAGTGGTAGCAGTGAGGTTAGTGATATGGACGGTTTCCCCGGTGTAGGTGATGTTAGGCCACAGCTGATTTCAATATTATTGACTGAAGAGCCGCTGTGTCCCTCAAGATCTTCAATTTGAAACGTCCCTCCGAATCTGTACCGTTGGTAGAGACAGTTCCAGGATACAGGTGTTTGCTGAAGAGAGAAACATCATTAATAGGAACACCAACATTCATCACAGGCTTACCGGATTTAGGAGGAGTCGGTTTGGGTTTTGTGGTTTCATTGCCTTTGTACTGAGCTTTCCCACATCTATCTATGGTATGTCCATAGAGTTTGCAATACTTACAATACAATTGAGAGCTTGCTTGATCTGTACCTACTTTATCATAACTATACCAAGACTTCTTACTGGGAGGTGGTGATGGTGTAAGCCGGTGGATGAGGCTGTAGGTGTCAGCTGATTTCGTTCATTTGATGTAGTCGGTCGCTTCTTTATCTGCTAAATATAAACGGACGGAAGGGGGAACACGTCTCAAGAATTCCTCAACTAGCATGAGGTTGATGAGCTCTGAAAATGTAGAGACATGTGCTGCTTCCAGCCATTTCATGAAATATCTTTTCTTGTTATTGGCAAATTCTAGAAAGGTGGTGTTACTTGCCTTTAGATAATCACGGAATTTTCGTCTGTAGCTTTCGGTGGAGAGAAGGTAGGCGTACAAAACTGCTTGCTTCAGGGTCAGGTAGTCATTCTCAGACGCTAAGGTACTGAGAGTAACCGCAGTTCTACCTGTGAGATGCACTCTGAGAAGGGTAGACCATTGATCTGCAGGCCAGCTAAGTTTATTAGCTAGGGTCTTAAAATTGGTGATAAAGACATCAATCTCTGTCTCAACGAATGGTGGCATTAATTTACTTGCATGGGAGACATTGAAACTTACTGGAAGACTAGCGGTAGCTTGTTGGCGCTGAGTGTGGTGTGTAGTTTCCAACGTGAGTTGGAAACTACACACCACACTCGCTATAGAATGGCTATAGAATGTCTCGTTGACGACATTCTATAGCCATATCCGCTTGCTGTTTGTCATGCTCGCGTTGTATCTCCAGGTGGCTTTGTTTTGCTTCAAGCTGTACCCGCTCACGCTCTCTGAATAGGGCCATCTCACGTTCTTGCTCTTCTTTCCTCATTGCAGCTTCTTCTTTCCTGATTTGTAGAGCTTCTTGCTGTTGCTCCCGCTCGAGTTTTGCAAGTTCGAGCTTGAGTTTTATAGTTGCCAAATCATGTTTATCTGCAATAGAATAAGTTTCGTGAGTGCCAGAGTCAATCTTCCCTTCATCTAAGAGGTGATCCATTATTAAGTTATGCAATTCTTTTTTGTTGGCTCCATGGGGAACATCTAGTTGATACTCGTGTGCAAGAGTTTGTAATTTGGTCCTCTTGGCACGACTTAAGGTTCCTATTTCACCTGCTGGATCGTTAGGAAAAGCTGGGAGACGAAACATGGTGAAAAATAGCAAATAAATGTGCAACGAATACTTGTGATAGGGTAAGTGTCAGTAACAGGATAACGTGGCAACTGGTAACTATCCTGTGGAATTTAATATTTAACAATTAATGTTAATTTTAGAATGGTAAATGATTAGTCAATCAAAATCGCAGGAAATCTTGTACCCGGTACTCAATGTAAGAGAATAAGGGCAAGAAAATCCTACTAAATAAATGAAACTGAGTTTCTAAAACAAATGAAACATTTAATTGTTCCAAAAGTGAATAAGGTAGTCCAAGAATGTAGGCATACCTTGCCGAGTCTCTATAGGACAGAAGCAAGGGTTTTCCCACTTAATGAAATATGATACTTACATAATTAGCGAACTTTGTGCTCTGAAAAAAGAAGGCTAATTCCCTACCTAAGTAAATATCATCATCTCTGACCGACGTGTAGGGGTGCGAGTGTCAACTGGTGACGAGAACTGCTGTTGAGGTCCAAACTCAGCAACGTAGTCCGTGCTAGAGGAACTAGGGCCCTCTTTATCCTCCTTCGGTCGGATTGCAGAAGAAGGGTGCTTTGACCCGAAAACAAACCAAAGTACCTGGGTACCCAAAATGATGATCTGTCTGAGATTGAGAAATATCCTAGGGACAAAAGGTGGTAAACACGAGTAATAACACGGAGGGAGGGATGACTAATTAAGAGAATGACTGCAGCCTACAGTTACCACGTAATCCAAAGTTATCCAACACTCACTATATGCTACTCTCGGAATGCACAATACACACAGCATCATATAAACATTAAAAGTAATGAAAATATTGAAAAGCAACTGTATCAAAGCCAAGTACGCTTACCACAAATTGAGTTCTGGCACTAGTACCTGAGTGAAGCTCCTAGGACAGGCCCCCATTAAATGTGACGGGAAAGTGTGGAGTGTAGATGTTCGGCAGTCTTCCTAATGGCTGGTGTCAATGCCTAGTCACACTTACAAAAAAAAGATAGACTGCTTGTCTGTTGCCTGTCTGTCTGTGGTAAAGTAAGGGAAGACATGCAAATCACAAAATATGAATAATGAAAATTTAATTAATCTAGTAAACAAATTAAAAACAAAGAAAATCCCTTGGCAATGTACAGTGCAAATGAACAAGTCAAAAACAATATAACATAAATGAATAATAGGGATGAAGTTACTCTACAATAATATAACGTTTAAAGGTGAAAAATAATTAGGTGCTGAGAATATGGCGCTAGCTGCGAGACGTCCACCTGATACAGCATATATCAGTTAGTTGTTCACTGCTTGAGAGCACAAGGATATTCTGACTTCAATGGCTGGATCAAGCCCAGACATCGACTCAGGTAGAGGGCGCTGAGGTGCAGGTGTGCAGTCAGCGAGTCACCAATCAGGAGCAAACAAGCTGGGAAGGGTAGTTGGCTGGTTGATGACGAGCCGGCGTGGAGGGAGTGAGTAGGGGGGTGAGTCTTGGATACGTTTTGCCTCCTGGTCAAAACGTTTTGTGCTACTGAGAGATGTATCTTGAAGGTAGCATCTTATTCTTGAATAAAATACGTAACTTCATGTAGAGAAGAGCAGGCTCAATCTCTCTTGAAAGAGATTATCGTCACAGTCTACTTACTTTGTTACTTGCCCCATACACATGTTTTACTTGAGACATTTCATTGTGATGAACAATGGACCTGCTAGTTCCAGTTTGCACAGTTCTACTTTCTTCAAATCCGTCCAGGAGTTCTTGTCTACTGACACTTTTAAGTGTCAGTAGACACTCATTTGATAACTCAAGATTCCGTTCAATACTGTCTTTATTTACTGCAGCCTTAGCAAGGGCGTAAACTGTGTCATGTTCCTGCAGGCCAATGTGAGAAGGAATCCACAACATTTTTATATTTACCCTCTTGCTAAGTATTCTTATATATCTACGTCTAGCTTCCAAGACAAGCACGTTATTACTTGATTGCAAACTGTTTATTGCTCGTAGTGAGGAAAGGGAGTCGGAAATAATTAAGCTGTCTACTTCAGTATTGTCAATGCGTCCTGTGAATTGCCATCCTTATATAGTATTAGCAGTCTTCCAACTGCCTGGCAGTTCTCCCCTCTTCACTTAATCATTGTAGATTACAACTGAAATATTTCCTCAGAGTTTTAGCTGCGTTCTATATCTTCAATTGGAAGAACAATCATATGGTTATCAAATGAGCAAATCCACAAGGGCCGTGATAAGGGTTCGAACATACGAACGAATCAATTGGGCTTCAGAGAAGCTTTGGGATCCTCGTGAGGGCAGTAGCACTCAAGGTTGCAATTCTTCTGACCATGTGATATAGTTGACTAAGGCGCATCTGGGAACATCCTGTGCGTAGGTTCGAACCCTCATCACGGCCCTTGTGGATTTGTTCATTTGATATATCACGCTACTGTGATTTCTGAGTGTATATGGTTATTAACACATCTTAGGTAAAAAGTGATCTTAGTTTGCCGGGGCTTGGAGCGAGAAGTCCCGCCGGTGACGGAGCAGCACAGCCCACCTTGTGGTGAGGGATCCTTGAGGCAGGGAAGGCAATGTATACTAATGTATACTGTATATATATCTTGTTCGTCAAGCTGCATCTTTAACACATCTGCTGCAACAGATGAGTCTTGAAGTGTTGCATGTCCTGCGCTCCACCACTGGTGTTGGATATTTCCAACCCCGAATACAACATTGTTGTATTCTCATTACTTATTACTAACCATACTAATTATTGTAGTAAGTAAAATTAACAACACGTAGAATTCTCATGTACTAATAATTTCATCTGTGCAGTAGGCTAGAATTCTCACGTCACCTGACGCCAGTATTGCGTCAGATTTCCTTACAGTAAACACATTATATCCAATGTATGTGAGAATTAAATTCGATTCTCCATAATTAAAGCATTCTGTATGATAACTAATTGCAGACGAATTGATCTCTAACTAAAAGCCAAATAGAGCGTTGGAATCATAGCGTCTATCTCGTGATAAAGTTAACGTCACCAGTGAATGCCATGGGGAGACATTAATTCCTCTCCCTTATATATTTACTATTCTTAAATTGGTAAATAACAATATTTTCTTCCTCTAAATAATAAACCCGTCCAGTCTTCAACGTTTCAAGCGTAAATGCGAGAAATATTAATGTTCGAGACAATAATTTGTTTTATGAACGCGGACTCGGCATGGGTAGAGGAAGGCCAGCTCAGTACACGTGGAGAGCCGTTCAGAGGCAGACCTGCGCTTACCGTACTCATAAGAAGACGCCATTGTCCAGCAACTAGGGCAGGCGTTATCCATCCTCAGATGAAAGTCGCCACTGTGAGGCGTGAATAACCTTGCAGATAGTATCTTCAGCTGGTGCTGGTGTCGAATAAGGAGCCCTTTGACTTGGTTCTTGACGACACGTGACCGGCCAGCGAAGCGCGTCACTATCCAGGATAGGGTTAACCAGAGCCTGGGACGCGAAGCACGGCAATCTTAATACTTATACAGTGCCCACAGCTAAGTATATTCCTTTATGTGATGCATCAGGTAAAAGGTTTAATAGTAGCAGGGTGATTGTCCGTTATGACTCACGATAACATCTAATAACAGGTGATTAAAATTTGTCACCTGTAACTATTAATTTTCTTGAATATATAGATTCAGTAGGTAAATCAGTTGCTACTGTAAAATATTTGTCTTGCAGCACGAGAGAAGAATTCTCCATGCTGCCTTCTCCCATGTTAACCCGTTCCACTCGTCAGTCGACCGAGTCCAGAGAATAAGAGGAACTTCCATGGCTTTCTAAAGGAATCTTCATTAAGCTAAGATTTATTTCCTTTTATGATTCTATTGCAATTTCTTGTGTGCAGAATTCTTTGGGATTAATATGTGGTATACTGTAATTCATTACTATGCTCATAATCTATGTTCCCCTTTATGGTAATGATATCAGTTTCAATATTATTTTATAGGATTAGATTATTATTAATTGAATTAGTGAACGAACCACACTAATTCCTGGACGTACTTACCTCCAGTAATAACCCCCCAATGTAGGTGTTTGAGGTTTGTTTCATTTAATAATACAGCCCATTAATTATTTCTATGATCATATTTTCTAGTTTTATCCATAGTTACTGGTTTCATCTAGGAATTATCTAATGATCAGAAATTCTCAGTTTCCCTCTTTACTATAAAAGCGGGTGGTTCTTCGTAATTTAATTTACTACATTAATATTTAAATAATCATGTTCAAGCCCCAAATATCCCACATTATGGTCCTTATCGAACCGGATAGGCACTAAATTTATAATTAAATTCTTAACCATTAATAACTAATCCTTGTGTGATAGAAGCTAGACTAACTATTTAATTAATTGTGTCAACTAACAGTGTAACACATTAGTTAGTCTAGATCACACAAACATATTGCTACTTTCACCTCATGTATAAGGTAGCTTTAGTGGGTCATAACCAATTACCCACAACATTTAGACCTACACTTCATACTGAAGTAGAATCTTTAGGTCACCAAGAGCAACAGCTCATAACCTTATATTAATCACTAACACCAATTAAGTGTTAACCATTTAGGCTATACCAATGATTCAATGTATGGCTGTCAGCAGACTGTCCATTATAGCCTGAATCCATGTTATAATTACTGATTCACTCAAGTCAGTGGATCATTAACATTTAGGGATCCAGTATACTAATATAAATTACTGATCTCATATTAGTTAATCATTACTAACCCTGATAATATTTTATTCCACAATTAGGAGTACATTCAGGAGTTAGATAATATTTACGGTAGTAGAATACTTGCCAAACACAATTAATTCTTTTGTGTTCATTTAATTTCTTATGCACATAATTACACAAGTGTATATTATATAAAATACAAAAAAAAACAAAAATACAGCACAATTATTTGCACATTATTGCACCATAATATAATCTTTGCCAACCTTCATTAGGTAGCAATTTAGGCTGTTATTGTGTTGAATCTGGCACAAGCACAGACAAAATATAGTTGTAGTTTCTTAAGTAGAAATTCTCACGACTTGGCTTGAGCTAGTTAGTGACACATATTATTCTTTTGTGCTGACCCTATCAAGGGTGGGATTAACCATTTATTGTGTAATTATTTTATTGCATATTTCTATGTATGTCTTTGAGTGTTACTGTAAGTCCACTACCCATCCGAGGCTGATTTAGAAGAGCTAAGCTGAGGAACACCTGTAGTGAGACCAAGGTACCACTCAAATCTTAGTTGCTTATTATTAGGTAGGTAGCTAACCTCTAAATGAGGTAAATTACAACCAGCCTCAAGAAATATCACGCTGTCAATACTTATACCTGCTCTACATCAAGGAGCAGACTATAGCTATACCACTAGCTACATAAGCCCTATCAGGCTGTCAATACTTATACCTGCTCTACAGCAAGGAGCAGACTATAGCTATACCACTAGCTACATAAGCCCTATCAGGCTCCATTTATCGCAAGAATGAATCCTCTAGAAAGGAATGCAAGATTCTTAACAGCTCTTCAACTTCAGCTAGGAAAACAGTTTATCAAATGTGACAACTGTGTAGAAACTGATCCAGATTACGTCTACAGAATAGCAAGTTCCATAAGGAGCGCTAACAAAAGATAAGACTATATCAAGACTGTAATCGAGTCCCACAGGAATTTACTCCAGGCCGATCATACTGTCACAGACGACTTATGTCTAACAGAATCTGAACTGGATGACTATGAACGTATCGTTCAAACCAGGTTAGACCAATATGATAAAGTGCTTGCAAGACTAGATATTCCCGAGTGGATAGATCAGATCATTAATAGACCTGTATCCAAGTTAACACTCAGTTCAGATGTAATATCTGAACTAACTCAAGACGAGGAGAATCCTCTAATCAATGCTGATCACTATACAGGATCAACAACTGAAGATCAACCTTCATTTTCTAACCTCTCATCTAATACAGCTTCATGTGATGATTTGTTTACAGAGTCTGATCAAATTTCAGACCACTCTTCTCAATGTTCCCTGGATTCTATAAGTTCAATACATAAGGCTACTGAATTAACTAGCTTATCACAAGAACCCAGAGAAACAAGTGAAGCTGCAGATGAAACAAGTGAAGCTGCAATGATCAGTGAATCTGAACCAGAAAATGATAAAGCTAATGCTGCAGCAGCAGTCGAAGCTGTAATCAAAGCTGAGGCTAAGCAAGAAGCCTTAAGTAACACAAGTAATGGTCACAATTGCTCACAACAGATTTCTAAAGCAAGCGCTAACAATGAGAAGACTATTATAAACCTTGTACACCAATTATTAAATTTATCTTCACCAGAACAATCAGTTGACTCTTTACAAGCCTTTAGTTTTCAGCTTGAGTCACTGATAAATTCTTTCAGTAAAGAGGTGGATCACCCAACTACTGAGTGGATGACTAAAATTATCATCCAAAGAAAATTGTCTGGTGACACACTTAATAAATTATATGTATGCCAGAATGGTAATACCCTGTCAATGCAGGATATATTTACAGGTTTGCGTAATATGAGTAATCATACAGCAGACCAAGCAATTAATGCTAAATCTGAATGCACCAAAACTGTACCTACATCAGTTTCCTTACCTGAAACTCCTAAAGTGACTCTGTCACTAGGTAACCAAGGTGCTAATAATCAATGTAACCAAAATCAGTCAAACACTGATTTATCAGTGAGGCCTAAGAGTCCCACAGGTGCTCCTAAGAGACCTAATAGTCCAAAGAGCACTGCTAATAACTCCACAGGTGCTCCTAAGAGACCTAATAGTCCAAAGAGCACTCCCAAGAGCCTGTTAATGGTTCCCCAGAGTACACCAAGTACTCACAAGAGAATGAATAACAAGCAAATGCAAGCAGCAAAACCATCACAACCTGCAAATACTGTTTTACCTAAACCGGTAACCCCTAAACGATCTGTAGGATGGGGAATGTGCTTGTTTTGCAATCAAAAACATTCTCTGTACAAATGTACTAATTATCCTAAAAGAGACACAAGAGTCAGACGACTCAAACAGTTACACAAATGTACTAGGTGTCTCAAACCACATAATGTTAACAGCTGTGACACCCCACTGAACACCTGCAATAGGTGTAGAAGGGGCAAGCATCATGCTGCACTGTGCAAATTAGTTAGGACTAATTATGTCAATCCTAGAATAGGACGTAGAGAATCTACACCAGTACAGTGCTGCAAGGTGCGAGATGTGTACAGCGTAACTTCACAAGCATCTCAAGTGGATGCTGCTTTGCTTACTGCCCAACTCCAAGTGAAGAACAGAGGAACCAAGATCACCATACGTGGACTATTTGATCAAGGTTCCCAGAGAACTTTCATTACTCAAAGGGCAGCAGAGGCACTTAATTTACAACCAATAGGACAGGTAAATTTAAACTTGTCAGGGTTCATGATAAATCGAGGAACCCATGAATACTCAGTTGTTCAACCGCTTGTACGACTAGGTAGTCATGCCAAGGCTGTCCAAGCCATTGTTGTAGATCAAATACCTTTAGACTTAAATATTAAGGGTCTGGGGTAAACAGCCCACTTCCTGCAGGAACGTGAAATTAATTTGGCTGACAACAAGTTAATGTCTGACCGCCTTAACAATGTAGATGTACTAGTAGGAGCCGACTACTATTACCAGTTCATAACTGGACATGTTAAACGATTGGGAATGAATATGCTCCAATCTGCAGGAGGCTACTTACTTACTGGTAAAGTTCTGAATGTGAACAAGCCTAAACCTGCCAATAATAATAAATTAGTCAGCAGTAAATCAATTCTCCAGCAGCAAGCTAAAGGGAGAAACACAGCTGAGTAATAAACTCAGATTGAATGTAGTGCAATTGATACTCGCCGAGATGTTTCATAGCTCTCAGTGAAAACCAATGGTCCGTACTCAAACAAGTACAAGTCACAGCGACCAAACTATTGAATTCACTGCAGACCTAGAATTATTCTCGACAAGTAGTAATTGACCACACTCAGTCTTCCTAGTTAAATTGTAATGTTAGGCTAGAGAATCTAGTACTCCCTAGGTAATTAATAATGTTAGGCTAGAGAATCTAGCACTTAATGCCACTGGCATTTCCTGAATTTAGTAATAAATTCACTAGGACCACTGGTCCACTATACTTGCGCTTAAAGGTTTGCCAAAAAAACCTTCTTAATACCATGTTTTCTGCACTAAGAGTTAGTGATAAATACTTGCATTAATTGTTTGAGTTGTTTTTTCTTTCGTTTCTGGTTATTTAGTGTAGGAGTGCAGCACGAACAAACTTGCAAACTTACTAATATGTAAGTGAATTTACAGAGAACTAATATGTTTAATGCATTATCGTTAAACATTAGCATTGTTAATTAACATGCTTCCCGAGCTCAATATAGCTCACCTTAGAATTAACGTAATAATATGAGTGCTTGTTCACCATGCGTACGAGCTTAATATTGCTCGCCATGACAATTGAATGACAAAACTCCACCTCGTTAATTCGAGCTCACTGTAGCTCACCCAGTTAGCACTGCTAACGAGCTCAATATAGCTCACCTTAGAATTAATGTAATAATATGAGTGCTTGTTCACCATGCGTACGAGCTTAATATTGCTCGCCATGACAATTGAATGACAAAACTCCACCTCGTTAATTCGAGCTCACTGTAGCTCACCCTGTTAGCACTGCTAACGAGCTCAATATAGCTCACCTTAGAATTAACGTAATAATATGAGTATTTGTTCACCATGCGTACGAGCTTAATATTGCTCGCCATGACAATTGAATGACAAAACTCCACCTCGTTAATTCGAGTTCACTGTAACTCACCCTGTTAGCATTGCTAACGAGCTCACTGTAGCTCACCCTGTCAACACTGTTGACGAGTTCACTGCAACTCACCCTGTTAGCACTGCTAACGAGCTCACTGTAGCTCACCCTGTCAACACTGTTGACGAGTTCACTGTAACTCACCCTGTTAGCACTGCTAACGAGCTCACTGTAGCTCACCCTGTCAACACTGTTGACGAGTTCACTGTAACTCACCCTGTTAGCACTGCTAACGAGCTCACTGTAGCTCACCCTGTCAACACTGTTGACGAGTTCACTGTAACTCACCCTGTTAGCACTGCTAACGAGCTCACTGTAGCTCACCCTGTCAACACTGTTGACGAGTTCACTGTAACTCACCCTGTTAGCACTGCTAACGAGCTCAATATAGCTCACCATGTTCACGAGTTCACTATAGCTCAACTTGTTAATGAGCTCAATACTGCTCACAATGTTAATTCGAGTACATTTTTGCTCACAATTAGCTTAGTCCCTTACTTAGGTAGGTTAGAAATTCAAACCATTTATTTAGGTAGATTTAGGGACTTTAGTTAGTGTCAACTGAGTACTAGCCTAATCTGTACTCACCATTAATTACAGTTGACTATACTTATAGAGACTGATTTAATAAACTCAATTTCATGTAAAGGTGATTTCGTATTAACAAGTTTACAGTGTCAAGCCTATGAGCTGCCATTTAATTAGCTCATAAGTCAGAATGACTAGGCTACTAATCTCACTGTCGACTCAGAATTTTCCTTGATTTTAATGAATAAACTTTTCAGTTCTCTACTTTTCTATTATTTTAGCTAGTTAGCAAATTAGTTGTACCATCAGTCAGCATGACTACTGCACGGCAGTGCACATTTAATTCAATTTCCTCATTTGAATTTGAGGTGATCGTGATGCTGCGTGAGGTTATTGTCTTGTAACTCAATAGTTACAAGTCACAGCGACCCTAGACAGTCACCTTACTGTAGTGTCATAGTCTCCTTGATCTTAAATGACTAATAATACTTTACTGTATAATCATACAATAGTGTTATCAGTTCTTAGGAACTTATTCTGAGTTTACCTACGATTCAGCAGCTACATAATACACCATTACATGTCACTGCGACCCTATTTGTTGAGTTTATTGTGAGCTTTAGAGTGTTCCTGATTACCGATAACTTAATCATTTAATGTTTCATTATTTCATGCATGTTTCCACTAAGGGAAACTGCAAGCCTATTACAACTCTGAACATGAGTAATTTCCTTCACATCCCATTTAGATAACTATGATGATGCTACAATGAGATATCCCATCATAGTAGATTCTGTTAGTTTAAATTGTGTGAGTTAAAATCTATAAATATTGTGTATGCTATAAGCAACATGTTTCATTTGACATGTAAATCGCAAGACTCAAGTTCTTGTAAGTCCTTGATAAATCCGGGACGTTCGTTATGTGTATACTAACATATTAACATACTAATGCATTAATCTTTATATCACTTCGGGATAGGTCAGTACAACACAGTACACTACGACCCTAGAATCCTCCCCCCAGAGTTATGTTGGATATTTCCAACACCGAATACAACATTGTTGTATTCTCGTTACTTATTACTAACCATACTAATTATTGTAGTAAGTAAAATTAACAACACGTAGAATTCTCATGTACTAATAATTTCATCTGTGCAGTAGGCTAGAATTCTCACGTCACCTGACGCCAGTATTGCGTCAGATTTCCTTACAGTAAACACATTATATCCAATGTATGTGAGAATTAAATTCGATTCTCCATAATTAAAGCATTCTGTATGATAACTAATTGCAGACGAATTGATCTCTAACTAAAAGCCGAATAGAGCGTTGGAATCATAGCGTCTATCTCGTGATAAAGTTAACGTCACCAGTGAATGCCATGGGGAGACATTAATTCCTCTCCCTTATATATTTACTATTCTTAAATTGGTAAATAACAATATTTTCTTCCTCTAAATAATAAACCCGTCCAGTCTTCAACGTTTCAAGCGTAAATGCGAGAAATATTAATGTTCGAGACAATAATTTGTTTTATGAACGCGGACTCGGCGTGGGTAGAGGAAGGCCAGCTCAGTACACGTGGAGAGCCGTTCAGAAGCAGACCTGCGCTTACCGTACTCATAAGAAGACGCCATTGTCCAGCAACTAGGGCAGGCGTTATCCATCCTCAGATGAAAGTCGCCACTGTGAGGCGTGAATAACCTTGCAGATAGTATCTTCAGCTGGTGCTGGTGTCGAATAAGGAGCCCTTTGACTTGGTTCTTGACGACACGTGACCGGCCAGCGAAGCGCGTCACTATCCAGGATAGGGTTAACCAGAGCCTGGGACGCGAAGAACGGCAATCTTAATACTTATACAGTGCCCACAGCTAAGTATATTCCTTTATGTGATGCATCAGGTAAAAGGTTTAATAGTAGCAGGGTGATTGTCCGTTATGACTCACGATAACATCTAATAACAGGTGATTAAAATTTGTCACCTGTAACTATTAATTTTCTTGAATATATAGATTCAGTAGGTAAATCAGTTGCTACCGTAAAATATTTGTCTTGCAGCACGAGAGAAGAATTCTCCATGCTGCCTTCTCCCATGTTAACCCGTTCCACTCATCAGTCGACCGAGTCCAGAGAATAAGAGGAACTTCCATGGCTTTCTAAAGGAATCTTCATTAAGCTAAGATTTATTTCCTTTTATGATTCTATTGCAATTTCTTGTGTGCAGAATTCTTTGGGATTAATATGTGGTTTACTGTAATTCATTACTATGCTCATACTCTATGTTCCCCTTTATGGTAATGATATCAGTTTCAATATTATTTTATAGGATTAGATTATTATTAATTGAATTAGTGAACGAACCACACTAATTCCTGGACGTACTTACCTCCAGTAATAACCCCCCAATGTAGGTGTTTGAGGTTTGTTTCATTTAATAATACAGCCCATTAATTATTTCTATGATCATATTTTCTAGTTTTATCCATAGTTACTGGTTTCATCTAGGAATTATCTAATGATCAGAAATTCGCAGTTTCCCTCTTTACTATTAAAGCGGGTGGTCCTTCGTAATTTAATTTACTACATTAATATTTAAATAATCATGTTCAAGCCCCAAATATCCCACAACTGGCAGGTGATCAAGTTCTATTCTGAACACATGGAAACTTTTGTTTAATATTTCACATATTTCCTTGTCATTTTCAGTTTGGCCCCACTTTCCTCTGCTTTAGCCTCGGTTGCTCTTTACATCTGGATGTTTATCACTCTCGTATTGATACGTTCTCTTACGATTCCCACGTTCGTTTATTTATGTTTAGATTACTTCAGTTCTATTCTACCCATCTTTTTGTAAACCTCTTCTGTCCATACACACAGAAATCACAATAACGTGCTTCAACAAATCGACTAAGGCTCGTCGAAGATCATCCCAGACGTAGGTTTGAACCCTCATCACGGCCCTTGTGAATTTGCAGTGTGGTCCATGACACCTTGCACGTGTAACAGCTGAAGCTGTTTTAAATAGGTGATTGTATGGAAGGCAGTGGCATATGCCCTTGTACAAAATATGCAGTGACAAGGTAGTCGACCTGATTCTGGGAGCATGGGTTATCTCTCCTCGGATTTAGGGACTAACACCTTTAGAAATACAAGATGGCCGTTTGCTTTGTTTTAAAGAAACATATAATGAATAGAACAACAAAATACAGTAATAACTACTTTGGCTTATGTATGTATGTTAGGTTTACATGTATGTAGAATGAAGGTTGAGATCAGGGTTGTATACAGGCAGAGAAATGACGGCATGTGGAGGGACTAGTTTGCGTTCCAGATGACTCACCATGTCAAGGTCACGCGGCCCAAGAGAGTGACCACATTAGTAATTCACAAAGTCCAAATTCAGATCAATAGCCAATATTGTAATTGGTAATAGCCTTTCCCTAACATGCCTGTACAATTACTGTTACGGCCCTACTGGGACGCAACCGGGTTCTTCTCTGATGGTAGTAGAGTTTGGGAATCCAGCCCCAAGTTAGTAGAGACTTTCAAGGGGTGTGTTCCGTAACGCAAGTTAAATTAAAGGGGGAGGGATACAAATGTTCCAGTTTTTCTGATATATATTTCCACAACCATGTATAAATAAATAACAGTCACACATGGGGATTATAACTACACAATTATGTACAGGTTCGTCTTCCTCCAAAGACACTGGATGCTCAACGGTGCTCACTCTGGGTAGCCCTGGTTCCTTCTTCCATGGCCCACGATGAATCCACTATGACTCTATGACGAATCTACCCTGGCCACAGGCCAGCCAAATCACAGTCCCACTGGGTGCTTCGTTGTGGAGGCCTTCAACCACAATCCAGCCTGTAGCTGGCAGGTACCGATCAGCTCCGCTGTGTAGGCCACTCCACGACCGATACTAGGGTTGCGAGCCCTAGGCAGGAGCCTCGTGTGACCCGCTGATCACTCTCCTCACTAAGCACCACAGTGGCTAGTCTCTTCCACTAACCAGCCCCGGATAAGGCGATTCCCGACACTGCCACGCCTCAAGCAGGCTATTACACTCTCAACAGAGTTCGTCCGGGGGTGGCTCACAGCTTCTTCAAAGCAGACTCATGAAGAGACCTTGGCTGCCTTGGGTAGACTGCCCCATCGTCCAACACAACAGTCCCAGGTCGACTCTGTAATCAGATACGTCATTAATACTGGGACGCTCTAGCGAACCTCACTTACAAACTTAGACACAAACGTCCACCTCTTCACTCCATAGATGGCGTTGCTGTCTAAGCGCCACCTCACCAGCGGTCAGCAGCGGCTATTCCACAAGCCAATTAAGATGGGAATCCAGCACGTATTGCCGGCGTCTCTCGTCATCACCAGATGGCGTCGTCCATTTGGAGGGGGTTTCGGGAGCGGACTCACAGATGGCGTTAGTTGTCACTGCTCCGTGCTCCGATGCTGGACTCGGGTCCGTAACACCTCCCCACCAAAAAGAATTTGGTTTGGGTTTCTATAAAAGGGAAAACAAACCAAATTAGTACGTGGGTACAACTCCAAATGGACTCACATAAACAATGGACTGGAGTGGCGAGGATGTCTTGTCCGCAAAACTGTCCTAATGGGAGATTCTGGCACAAGAAAAACTTGAGGATTATAGGTGATGTCCTGCCTGACGTGCTTTCCCACAACCTCACCGAGATGTTAATCAGGGGCTTAATGATCTCGCGCGTCTCGAGTAAGGACCGGCACAGGCGTGATCTGGGGTGAATCGACACCTCCCTGTGTCGTGGCACCGTTGATGGCTGGTCACCGACGGAATTTCTTGTACCGGTCCGGTAGTCCTTCAGGGAGACGGGAACCTGGAATACAGGGATCTGATAATTTAGAGTGACAGCGATAGTTGTTAAGTCAGTACTTACAGCATAACCGTTCAACAGAGCTGCTTGTACATTAAAGATGGTGTCTGCTCTGCCACCGTCATATCGACCAACG
Source organism: Procambarus clarkii (assembly GCF_040958095.1). Taxonomy (NCBI): domain Eukaryota; kingdom Metazoa; phylum Arthropoda; class Malacostraca; order Decapoda; family Cambaridae; genus Procambarus; species Procambarus clarkii. The sequence continues at coordinate 9,229,236 of NC_091163.1, forward strand.
TTCCGTATAATGCTGAATCAAGGCTCAGCAATCACACGGGGGGTGTCAACCTGTCGGAAACAGTCACTCATAATATCATTTCTCATACCTCCTGTATCCACCATCACCTTCCAGGTCCCTTCTTCGACTGCAATACTCACAGTGCAAGTCTCTAATCCCTGGGGTCTCTTTACGATGTTCATAGGAGCCATCATCTGTCGGGTCGTCCACTGGTCCTTACTTAGAACACACACGAGAACAAAACAAAATACTGCCAAGAAACATTTAGGAATAAGCTTCATGAGCCTATCACGTCCATAGCTGGCGATCTCCATTAGCCTGGCTTGGATCAAAGAGGGCACTAGAGCCTGCGCACTTACCTCACATACCTCTGACGTCTGGGGAATCTCTGGTCGGTTCAATGAACGTTGTACCTTGCCATACCGCAAGTACTCATGTGCCTTCACTCCAGACTCTTGGGGTATCCCGTGGGGA
>NC_091163.1:9230209-9240209 GCF_040958095.1 Procambarus clarkii
ATTACACAGACGCTATGGTATGTATCATGACTCACGCAAATGCTAAATATAGATTATTATGAAAGTATATATATATTTTTTTAACGCTATCCCGACATATTTACGAGTTTGGAGAGAATTTCCTGGAGGTTCATAATGTATTCATGAGTGCAAATTCCTGTTTTGCAACAGCGGCAGGAGGTGAGTGCCAGCACTAAGGGCCTCAACATTACTGGATTGACACGACATATTCACACTTCAACGACAACCTAGGCAGTGGACAACCCAGCCCACCCCCTCGCTTCCACAAGATGGCGGCGGTTAGCAAAGGAGATGGCGCAGTATTTCCGAATTTCGAAGAAATTCGTACACACGTTTTAGCGAAAATTTCCCCCCAACTCGGTACACAAAGCTTGTCTGACGAACGTTGCTATGCTAGTCACTTTCTCCTCCCACACAGCCTTAACAGTTACATTGAGCCACTCCTCCACGACGGGGAACTCTTCATCTTAAACAACTTTATCACCTGTCTTTAACACCGGCTAAATTGAAGCACGTGGTGGATGTTTGCTTGACGCAAGTGACGCACAAGGCACCTTTGCTAAGTGGTTTAGCTTCCTTGTCTCTACACAGAACTACTGGACAGTTTCTTGACGCTGTGAGCGCTTGCAAGGACGGGCAACTATGTAGGCAACACAGCTAGATTTCCCGCTCAGTGCTCCCGCCAAAATTGGCCAATCGAAGTGCAGCATTTTTGCCGGCTTCACTCTGATTGGTGGCCTCGAGCCAAGCACCGGGCGGGAACCTCACAAGAATTGATGATCAAAGAGGTTGAGGAACCTGAACTCTTCCTGGCCTTGGGGTCAATTTTCGCCACATCAAACGCCATCCTAAATGGCTGCTGTACACATATACAATATGTACATCGGTTAATTGGCAATTGAGAGGCGGGACCAAAGAGCCGAAGCGCAACCCCCTCCACAAGCACAACTAGGTGAGTGTTTAACGCTTGAAGGCCCAACTTAAGGAAATAGAGCATGACAATGAGAAGAGGACAAAGAGGACAAAGGTCTGTATTTCCAAGTAGAAATAAAAGAGAATTGTCAGGAAAATGTTCATTTTTATTGAAGGATGAAGAAACAATAGAGCTGTCAGCGGGAAACAAAAGAGTCCTAGTTGGGCGAGAAACATTTTTTTCAGCAAGAGATCACAGTAAGCTTAGTCCTTTGATGATGATATTTCAACAAACTTCATTGTAAAGGAAGTTCTACTTAGATATTAACTGTGCCATTCAAAAAGGCCTCCTCGCAGAAAAATAAGAGATTAGCTACAACAACAGGGAATAGCCAAGATCTAAAGGACTTACATTAATGTAGCGCTTGAAGCGAAACAATAGTTACCCCCATTAAAAATTACTACACATAGCAAAACCAGATGGTCAAAGGATGGAAGAAAATGGGGGTATGAATTGTTTGAAGCAGGAAAACTTATGTTATTATTAAATGATTATTAAAAAGGGAGTAAGATGAGTAAACTAAAATGAGATATCAGACAAAAATATAAATTTTGAGGATTTGTTAGACATTAAATATTGAAAAAAAAGAATTTGTGAAGCTTGAATGACTTTGTTGTTCTACACCATTAACACTAGAGAAGCTGAAATCTGTTTGTACTCACCTAATTGTGCTTGCGGGTGTCGATCTCTCGCTGTTTGGTCCCTTGTACCTGCGGATCAACGGTTGAAAGATGAAAGCCAGTCCTTACCGTAAACTTTAAAGTCTGCCAAAAGAGAGAGAGTAACAGTGAATGTAAAACAGTAATATAATCCCAGAAATTTGAGTAATTAGGGAAATTTGTAGAGTGAATGACATGTCAATAAAATTACCCAACAGATACAAATCTTGAGCTACACAAAAACATGAAAGTTTAGCGACTTTAAGACACAAACAAATAGCCGGTATTAAAAATCACAAACAAGAGCCAATAATCTTCAACAAAAGTGTTCAGAAGAAAGTTCAAAAGGATGTGTTGGGGGGGGGGGGAAGCAGGAAATCTATTTCTATTTCTGTCTATCTATCTAGACAAATCTATTTCAAGAAGAGAGTTAACGATCACAACTGTGAGGTCACGGGGAATGACCTCGTTCACATCCCGCTAACGGTGCTACAATAAAGGGGTTTGGGTGGGATTAAGCCTATTCACAGACATTTAAAGGCCTTGGGTCAGATTCACGAAAGCACTTACGCAAGTACTTACGAACGTGTACATCTTTCCTCAATCTTTGACGGCTTTGGTTACATTTATTAAACAGTTTACAAGCATGAAAACTTCCCATTCAACTGTTGTTATTGTTATAAACAGCCTCCTGGTGCTTCGGAACTCATTAACTGTTTAACAATTGTAAACAAAGCCGCCAAAGATTGAGAAAAGATTTACAGGTTCGTAAGTGCTTGCGTAAGTGCTTTCGTGAATCTAGCCCCTTGTTCAGTATTGGGCCGAGGAAAAAAAAAAACTTTAAAGTGAACCTATATATCCTGCAGACTTTTAGGCCTTGTGTTCATGGCCCAATAACTTCCGCCCGAACAAGACTTTTTTTTCTGTAACCGGTTTCCGGCCCCTTCTGACATCCCGGGGTCAATACAGGTCAAACAACTTAGGTGACGAAGACTTAAGCTTGCTATTAAGTTGTTGTATCTGAGAAACAAATTCTTTGTCCACTAATGTTTAAAATATTGAACATTTTTATTTGTATTATTACAGTAAATATTTTAAAGGTGCAAAATTTGTTTAGCTAAATTAATTTTTGTAAATTTCTCTTGTGGCCATTTTGTTAATACAGGTGAATATATAATAAATAAAAGTATATAATAAAGTTAGATAAATATACACACTTAACAAAAGAATAGGGATGGTAGGAGAAGAAAATATCAAAGTGTTCATTCAGTGAGGATCCACAAGGTCTTCTCTGAGTACTCTTTATTTTCTTCTCCTAGGCTATGGGTCCCCACACTTGCACCAGAGGTGGTACCCCTTCTATTGATGAATATATATATATTTTTTGCATTTTTTTAATTCATAGTAAGGAGTTTTTTTTCTGAAATTGTTGAAAAATACTGTTGCTTATAGTTGAACGTTGGCGGGGGACAGGAGGCCTGCGGCTTGTTTGTCCAGACACCTTCCCCCCCCCCCCCCCCACACACCCCCACCCTAGGCCAACGACTGACCTTCTGCAGGAGGCAATCCATAACAGCAGCATAAATCCAGGATACCTATCAATGGTAGGTGAATTTAGGCATCATATGAGAAGGAAACGTGCCCAAACGCTTCCGTCTCCAACAAGACGGAGATGGAGTAGCAATTATCTCTTTCTTGTACCCCACGAAGGCTGAAAATTATTAAAATTTATTTTTAAACTTATTTTGAGTGTTTTTCTCCTTTTTGCTCTAACTTGTTTTATATGATATAGTCTTTGCCTATACAAATACAATATTTTTTATACCAATACAGCCTTTGCCCGGCTGTATTGGTTTTCGATACAGTATGTACATCTTTATCTAAAAAAAATTAATTCCAAAAGCTATTTCTCCCCCAATATATCCGCGGAGTGACGTTTCTCTGTCTGTCTGTCTGTCTGTCTGTCTGTCTGTCTGTCTGTCTGTCTGTCTGTCTGTCTGTCTCTCTCTCTCTCTCTCTCTCTCTCTCTCTCTCTCTCTCTCTCTCTCTCTCTCTCTCTCTCTCTCTCTCTCTCTCTCTCTCTCTCTCTCTCTCTCTCTCTGTCTCTCTGTCTCTCTTTCTCTGTCTCTCTCTCTGTCTCTGTCTCTCTGTCTCTGTCTCTGTCTCTGTCTGTCTCTCTCTCTCTCTCTCTCTCTCTCTCTCTCTCTCTCTCTCTCTCTCTCTCTCTCTCTCTCTCTCTCTCTCTCTCTCTCTCTCTCTCTCTCTCTGTCTATGTCTGTCTCTCTCTCTCTCTCTCTCTCTCTCGCGAGGAAAGAATGTCCGATAGTTGTCTTCCTATTCAGTTACTCCAAACTAACACACACACACCAAGACTCGCAAGCGAGGCTCCTGCTCTCCTGCACTCTCAATGTTGCTTTGAGCTGTAACTTTGCAAACACTGTCTTGCTTGTGTTCTCAGTCACGCCACTGACTGTGTGCGACTCTGCCACAATACCCGTTGCTTGTGTTTCCTAGTGTGTGTGTGTGTGTGTGTTGGACTGATTGTGTTCGTATTAGTTTGAATGGTATGTGTACTCAGTCCACACACACACACACACAAACACACACACACACACACACACACACACACACACACACACACACACACACACACACACACACACACACACACACACACACACAAACACACACACACACACACACACACACACACACACACACACACACACACACACACACACACACACACACATACACACACACACACACACACACACACACACACACACACACACACACACACACACACACACACACCATCATTGAGTATCCACACTATATCACTATCTTTAAGAGTAATTCATCACTGTATTATTAGCATTATAACAACCTAACTACCACAAGCGATGATCACCACAATCCGGCAAGTAGTATCCCCTGGTTATTTATCAAAGGCGCTTTAGACTCGTCTCACAGCCGATTACATGTGGAATATTAAACGAGCATTAATTCGCATGCTTAAACTATTCTTACTATTTATTCTATTAAACTTATTAACTATTTATAAATATTTTATTTACTATTTATTTATTTTATTTATTAAATATATATTTATATATTTTATGTATACTATTTATAAATATAAACTATTAAACTATTATTCTAAACTATTCTAAACTATATATTAATCGAACCTCAATTAAGTCTTAACCTGCGAACCGTACAACAAAATTTCAGTGTGAAATGAACACGTTAAGGGAACATAGAATTAAAATCCACTTAAATATTTGGCTAAAATTTAGAGCCACAGTTGATAAGTTGGTTGCACATTCAGTCATTTTAACAAGAGCTTAGTTACCATCCTTTAATTCCCGCTCTTGACTGTCATTAGTCCACTACGGGCTCACCATAGCCCGTGCTACTTAGAACTTGTTGTTCCATGTAAGCGAATCTTAAACAACATACACAACGACGTTCAAGTGTCATGTTGGGTCCAGCGGGTCCTGTGGAGCGGTGACGGGGAGTCGAACACAACACCGTGGCCCCTGGGAGAGGTCTGTGAGCACCCGCGCCAGCTGTAGTTACCAACCATTGTTCTCTAGTGAGTTCCTCATCCATGTTTATGTCAGAGATGCTTGGTGGGGGGGGGGGGGGGGGCGCTCACAATGGGTCAAACCTATTACCCCAATTTGCCATGTTTAATAGGGAGAATGTGTGTGTGTACTCACCTATTTGTGCTTGCGGGGGTTGAGCTCTGGGTCTTTGGTCCCGCCTCTCAACCGTCAATCAACTGGTGTACAGGTTCCTGAGCCTACTGGGCTCTATCATATCTACATTTGAAACTGTGTATGGAGTCAGCCTCCACCACATCACTGCCTAATACATTTCATCTGTTAACTACTCTGACACTGAAAGAGTTCCTTCCAACATCCCTGTGGCTCATTTTGGTACTCAGTTTCCACCTGTGTCCCCTTGTTCGCGCGTGAGTGTGTGTAATTACCTAAGTGTAGTTACAGGATGTAACTCTACAAAATACAGCCGAAACCCCCCAATCTTAATCCTTAATTAAGGATTAAGAGATTTGCACGGATAATCCTTAATTAAGGAATATCCATACGCACCAGAGCCACTGAAGGATCGTAGCCAGTACAATCTAACGTTAACTAACTCATAATACAGATTTCAAACTATAAACAACGAACAAATATAAACATCTGTGATAAATGTTTGTATAAAATATATATATTTGTATAAAATGTATATATTTGCATAAAAAGTCTATATGTGTATATATTTATATATATTTAAATACATAAACAATACAATTGATCTAAACTATCAAATTTGTTTATGAAACATAACATAACTGCAATTACCAATTCAATTATTAATTAACCAGCGATAATACAAAAAAATTATAAAATTTAATAAGCTGTTCTTGCTCATTATGTCATTATCAGAATTCTATTTATTTTGATTTGAGTGATAATCTTTGCATTTATTTTCAAACAAGTAGTAATAATGTTTTTTCCCAAAGGATAAAACCCCACATTTATATAGTTGTGAATTTTGTGAAAAGATTTACGCCAAGTTTTTTCGCACTCCCCTGAGTGCTTTGTCAAGGTCTGAGTATATGGTCTGAGTGTGACTTACCTGTCAACGGCTAAAAAGGACTTTTAGCCGTTCAGATGCGAGTCGTTTTAGCCGTCGTGGCTGGCAGAGGTAGCAGGAGGTGGAGGCAAGCAGAGACAGCAGAGATAGCAGGGGATTGAGTGGTAGTGGAGTATTAAGCCAGCACGAGACCCAGGTCCCGTCTTGGGTCTGTCATCGTCCAGCATGTATATGAAAGTTTGTAAATATATATAGGCTCATATGCACAGAGCATGACACAACAGTTAGCGAAATCCTGAAGAGCAACACCCCCTCCTCCCCCCATATACAACAGGAACGTTGAAGATCCTGATATATCTTTTCTCATGAACGACATATTCACATTTTGGGTAATATAAAACACAGGTAGAGCAAAAGTTGATATAGAACTTCGTGCAGGAAATGTTGGGTTGATCTTAGTTATTAAGGCTACGTAAGCCATCAGCCACATGCAACAGTTTCGTCGATCACCGCTCCCAGCTATCTATCTCATGTATGTTTATCTATCTCTATTTGTTTTCTTATCTTTTTCCAATCTCCTTTCTAATTGTTCTCATTCCTCGCATCATCAATTCCTGCTTCCTCTCATTGCCTCTCACTCCCTCTCTCCGTAAGTTCGTTTACTGAATAAATCATCTCGTAAAGCCAGAAATTGTTTGAACAGCGGCTGAGAGAGAGGTATAGCACTTTCCTCGTCCCACTACGCCTTCCATAACAAAACAGCAAAAAATCCGTGCTGCAAGGGGGGAGGGGGGGGGGGAAACCGCCAAGAATGTCTAATTGATTTTCTGACGCCCAGCGACCAACACGAGCCGTATGTGTGTCCGTGGTTCGAGTTACCTACGAAGGTTGAAATAGGGGACGATACTTATTTGGATTGATAGTGAGGCGACTGATTGATAGTGAGGCGACTGATTGATAGTGAGGCGACTGATTGATAGTGAGGGGACTGATTGATAGTGAGGCGACTGATTGATAGTGAGGCGACTGATTGATAGTGAGGCGACTGATTGATAGTGAGGCGACTGATTGATAGTGAGGGGACTGATTGATAGTGAGGCGACTGATTGATAGTGAGGCGACTGATTGATAGTGAGGCGACTGGTTGATAGTGAGGCGACTGATTGATAGTGAGGCGACTGATTGATAGTGAGGCGACTGATTGATAGTGAGGCCACTGATTGATAGTGAGGCGACTTGTTGATAGTGAGGCGACTGATTGATAGTGAGGCGACTGGTTGATAGTGAGGCGACTGATTGATAGTGAGGCGACTGATTGATAGTGAGGCGACTGATTGATAGTGAGGCGACTGATTGATAGTGAGGCGACTGTCCATGGCACTCGTATTGACAATGAGGTAGCAACATTGGCACTGAAGTTGACTGTTATGTGACGACATAGACACTCAAGAGAGAGAGTAGTTTTCCTCTAACAGGAGCCCACTGCAGGACAAGACTCCAGGAGCGTCGTAGAAATTAAAATCATGGCTTAAGAAGGAGGTAAAATGAAATCATTACAAAACTCATACACTCAGTAGAAATATTTGGAGACGGAGCCTGGGAAAAAATGCACATTTGCTAGGCAACATAAATTGTAAATTTGTTTAGAAAATGGACAGAATATGTGATTTACTGTGTGTGTCTTTTACAGATATTATTAAATGGTTTGGAGTTACATATGAAATGGTTGCAATACGAAAATATGGCAAGTTTGGTATGTATAGCTGTTGACTCTTGAGTGAGCTAACAACCCGTATGCCTAAGTTCACACACACACACACACACACACACACACACACACACACACACACACACACACACACACACACACACACACACACACACACACACACACACACACACACACACACACACACACACACACACACACACACACACACACACACACACACACACACACACACACACACATACACACACACACACACACACACACACACACACACACACACACATACACACACACACACACACACACACACACACACACACACACACACACACACAAGGCGACGGTGGTATAGTGGTGAGCATAGCTGTCTTCCAAGCAGTTGACCCGGGTTCGATTTCCGGCCATCGCAGCAGGAAATTTTGAGTGGTTGACAAATGGAATGCATTAAGGCAGTGATGTGGTGGAGGCTGACTCCATACACAGTTTCAAGTGTAGACATGATAGAGCCCAGTAGGCTCAGGAACCTGTACACCAGTTGATTGACAGTTGAGAAGCGGGACCAAAGAGCCAGTGCTCAACCCCCGCAAGCTCAACTGGGTGAGTACACACACACAAACACACACATCTCTTGGGTGGTTTAGAGGTGTGTGTGTGTGTGTGTGTGTGTGTGTGTGTGTGTGTGTGTGTGTGTGTGTGTGTGTGTGTGTGTGTATGTGTGTGTGGGGGGGGGAGGGGCTCCACACGTTCACCAATATATATATATTCTCGAGGGAAGAGTCCGTATTGAGGCTCCGTGAGGCGGAAAATTAATGTTGAGAACTTAATAATTCACACAAGCCCCGGCCAGGTCCACTCTGTGCCGGAGAGTCTGGACCCGTGACACTGAATCACTTCCCTATAATTCCACTTGCTTTCAGCCCCAGTCGTGAATACTGTCTGATGCCATATATTAAGGTCTTTGACGGGAACCCATAATCACAGGCGAAAACTATCTCATTTAACATCATTTAACATAATTTGTAAGTTGTAAACCGTTATACACAACCGGATGGACGGTAGATCGAGGGTGTCACTTTATGCGGGTCGGCGTTCAATCCCCCACAACCGTTCAGGTGGCTGGGCACCATTCCATTCCCCCGTCCCATCTCTAATCCTAATCCTGATCCCTTCAAAGAGCTATATAGTCGTAATGGCTTGGCGCTTTTCCCCGATTGTATGCTATCAATATTATTATTATTATTGAGAAAATCAGTAGTAAATAGCAATTTAATCATATAAAACACAAGAATTATGTTTTCCATATATATGTATATATATATATATATAAATATATATATATATATATATATATATATATATATATATATATATATATATATATATATATATATATATATATATATATATATATATATATATGTCGTACCTAGTAGCCAGAACGCACTTCTCTGCCTACTATGCAAGGCAGGATTTGCCTAATAAGCCAAATTTTCCTGAATTAATATATTTTCTCTAATTTTTTTCTTATGAAATGATAAAGCTACCAATTTCATTATGTATGAGGTAAATGTTTTATTATTGGAGTTAAAATTAACGTAGATATATGACCGAACCTAACCAACCCTACCTAACCTAACCTAACTTATCTTTATAGGTTAGGTTAGGTTAGGTGGCCGAAAAAGTTAGGTTAGGTTAGGTTAGGTAGGTTAGGTAGTCGAAAAACAATTAATTCGTGAAAACTTGGCTTACTAGGCAAATCGGGTCTTGCATAGTAGGCTGAGAAGTGCGTTCTGGCTACTAGGTACGACATATATATATATATATATATATATATATATATATATATATATATATATATATATATATATATAGAGAGAGAGAGAGAGAGAGAGAGAGAGAGAGAGAGAGAGAGAGAGAGAGAGAGAGAGAGAGAGAGAGAGAGAGAGAGAGAGAGAGAGAGAGAGAGAGAGTGTGAGTTTAGTGTTGATTCGTGATCAAACATTC
>NC_091163.1:9245209-9262709 GCF_040958095.1 Procambarus clarkii
TAACCAACTTTATCCTTCCTCCCCCCCCCTTACATAGGACCATTTAACAACATCCAACTTAAAACAACATATATATGAGTAGTTTTTGAGTTCAAGAGAAGTTAAAGAAAATGGTACAAAGTTTGTGGAATAATTTTGGCATTATTTTGGGGGTGTTTCTGTGTAAAGAATAAATGTGAAGTAGAAGTGTGTGAGTCAAGGTTGTCAACCCTCACTCTCCTGCTTCCTCACATCTCAAAGGAAGTTACCTGGTGATGGGTGTCTTAGTGAGGCACCAGGTGAGGTGCTCCTACAGGTGTATTTGGGACTATTCCTCCAGGTGAGGCACAGGTGAGGCACTACTGATAGGTTGATAGGAAATGGGGTAGGGTGAAAAATATGGGCCCCGGTTCGAACGACTACAGGATCACTCGATACTCTGTTATGAATATTGTGTTTCAGCCTCGCTTGACTAGCACTCGACACCATAACATGGCTGCCACACTACACCACCACTACCACCACCAGACACCATAACATGGCTACCCCACTACACCACCACCAGACACCATAACATGGCTGCCACACTACACCACCACCAGACACCATAACATGGCTGCCACACTACACCACCACCCCCACCAGACACCATAACATGGCTACCACACTACACCACCCCCACCAGACACCATAACATGGCTGCCACACTACACCACCACCACCAGACACCATAACATGGCTGCCCCACTACACCACCACCACCAGACACCATAACATGGCTGCCACACTACACCACCACCACCAGACACCATAACATGGCTGCCCCACTACACCACCACCAGACACCATAACATGGCTGCCACACTACACCACCACCACCACCAGACACCATAACATGGCTGTCACACTACACCACCACCACCACCAGACACCATAACATGGCTGCCACACTACACCACCACCACCAGACACCATAACATGGCTGCCCCACTACACCACCACCACCAGACACCATAACATGGCTGCCTCACTACACCACCACCACCAGACACCATAACATGGCTGCCTCACTACACCACCACCACCAGACACCATAACATGGCTGCCCCACTACACCACCACCACCAGACACCATAACATGGCTGCCACACTACACCACCACCACCAGACACCATAACATGGCTGCCCCACTACACCACCACCACCAGACACCATAACATGGCTGCCACACTACACCACCACCACCAGACACCATAACATGGCTGCCCCACTACACCACCACCACCAGACACCATAACATGGCTGCCTCACTACACCACCACCACCAGACACCATAACATGGCTGCCTCACTACACCACCACCACCAGACACCATAACATGGCTGCCCCACTACACCACCACCAGACACCATAACATGGCTGCCACACTACACCACCACCACCACCAGACACCATAACATGGCTGTCACACTACACCACCACCACCACCAGACACCATAACAGGGCTGCCACACTACACCACCACCACCAGACACCATAACATGGCTGCCCCACTACACCACCACCACCAGACACCATAACATGGCTGCCTCACTACACCACCACCACCAGACACCATAACATGGCTGCCTCACTACACCACCACCACCAGACACCATAACATGGCTGCCCCACTACACCACCACCACCAGACACCATAACATGGCTGCCACACTACACCACCACCACCAGACACCATAACATGGCTGCCCCACTACACCACCACCACCAGACACCATAACATGGCTGCCACACTACACCACCACCACCAGACACCATAACATGGCTGCCACACTACACCACCACCACCAGACACCATAATATGGCTGCCACACTACACCACCACCACCAGACACCATAACATGGCTGCCACACTACACCACCACCACCAGACACCATAACATGGCTGCCTCACTACACCACCACCAGACACCATAACATGGCTGCCACACTACACCACCACCAGACACCATAACATGGCTACCACACTACACCACCACCACCAGGCACCATAACATGGCTACCACACTACACCACCACCACCAGACACCATAACATGGCTGCCACACTACACCACCACCACCAGACACCATAACATGGCTACCACACTACACCACCACCACCAGACACCATAACATGGCTGCCACACTACACCACCACCACCAGACACCATAACATGGCTGCCTCACTACACCACCACCAGACACCATAACATGGCTGCCACACTACACCACCACCAGACACCATAACATGGCTACCACACTACACCACCACCACCAGACACCATAACATGGCTACCACACTACACCACCACCACCAGACACCATAACATGGCTACCACACTACACCACCACCACGAGACACCATAACATGGCTACCACACTACCACCACCAGACACCATAACATGGCTACCACACTACACCACCACCACCAGACACCATAACATGGCTGCCACACTACACCACCACCACTAGACACCATAACATGGCTGCCACACTACACCACCACCACCAGACACCATAACATGGCTGCCACACTACACCACCACCACCAGACACCATAACATGGCTGCCACACTACACCACCACCACCACCAGACACCATAACATGGCTGCCACACTACACCACCACCACCAGACACCATAACACCATAGTCAACAAAAGACCAGTTCAGATATCATTATTCCATGATATTTAAAAGATGCAAATTTACAGACAGTTACTTATCACCTTTCTGTCGCGCCCATGACTGTTAATTAGTGCATATTAACATGTACATTAACATGTATATTAACATGTATTTTAACATGTACTTTAACATGTATTTTAACATAGTCATATTCACAGGAGAGCTGGGTAGGAGAGTAGTGCCTCTGGAGTTCTCTTTGTTCTCTCTCTCTCTCTCTCTCTCTCTCTCTCTCTCTCTCTCTCTCTCTCTCTCTCTCTCTCTCTCTCTCTCTCTCTCTCTCTCTATATATATATATATATATATATATATATATATATATATATATATATATATATATATATGTATATAATCACGTTCTTGGATTGCCGCCTTAAATCAGTTGTTCATCCTATGACACTCCCCCATACAGCTACAGATCATCATGGAATGTTGCGAGAGGCTAACCACAACAGTCTGGTCTCACATCCTTGGACAGACATTTTGTCTTATAAATAGATCTGTTTAGGTACAATTCTATTGATAAAAGAAAATTACGTCTATTTATGAGACATAAATAGTCATATAGACTAAATAGATGTAATTTTCTTATAAATAGATGTAATTTTCTTATAAATTGACGTAATTTTCTTATAAATAAAGAAAATGACGTCTATTTATAAGAAAATGACTATTTACAAGTCGGTCGAGGGATTGAACGCCGACCTGCATGAAGCGAGACCGTCGCTCTACCGTCCACCCCCATGCTATTGGGAGGAGATCCCACAGATATTTTTTTCTGGTACTCAGGGTTATAAATCTTGGAATGTATCATTGCTATAGTGGCGTCTCTGAGGGCTGGCGTGATTTCATTGCTACTTAAACAGATTGCTTTGGGAACAGTGTGTGTGTGTGTGTGTGTGTGTACTCACCTAATTGTGCTTGCGGGGGTTGAGCTCTGGCTCTTTGGTCCCGCCTCTCAACCGTCAATCAACTGGTGTACAGATTCCTGAGCCTATTGGGCTCTATCATATCTACATTTGAAACTGTGTATGGAGTCAGCCTCCACCACATCACTTCCTAATGCATTCCATTTACTAACTACTCTGACACTGAAAAAGTTCTTTCTAACGTCTCTGTGTGTGTGTGTGTGTGTGTGTGTGTGTGTGTGTGTGTGTGTGTGTGTGTGTGTGTGTGTGTGTGTGTGTGTGTGTGTGTGTGTGTGTGTGTTTTTCCCGACTCGAGTCTGTCTTCTGCAGTATTGGATTTTTTTGTTTAAATCCCCAACAGTTTCTGTCCTCTCATGAGGGGAAAAAGAGCGAGCGACGTAATACTCTCTCTAGGGTCCTCATATATAGATTTTTCTCTTACGGTCAAGAGACAAGAATTGTTTTACCTTCGCAATGTTCCTCCTGACATTGAATTTTTTTTTACGATAAACGTGACTTTTGAGAATTTGGAGCATTTCCTGACCTCAAGACTTTCAACTGGTGTGTGATGTTTTCTTAGAGACTGTTGATACAATAACTTATATAGGTACTCAGTTGATATTTTTGTTAAATGGGAACTAAAGACGAATTCAATGTGGAACTGCAAATAAAACGCGGTTAATTCTTTCTTAAGAGTAATAGTATAAAGTGCCCTTGACATCCGGTCGTCTCTCCCTGTTTGATTACAGGAAAGGGGGAAGTTTTGCCAACACTGTAATCCTCTTCTTTGTATCTGGCTCCTGGTTTAAGGTGTATTTTTTTTATATATTCATCATTCCATCTTTCCACACATATTGGTGCTTGAGTTTTTATGTGAGAGTTCCTGTTTGTATTCATTTTGGGATCATAAATGTGATGTACCATTGTGTGTGTGTGTCTTTATCTACCCTATCAAGACCTTTGGGGATCTTGTATGTGGTGATCATGTCCCCCTCCTAACTCTTCTGTCTTCCAGCGACGTGAGAGTTTAATTCCCGGAGTTTCTTCTCGTAGCTCATACTTCTCAGCCCAGGTACTAGTCTGGTGGCAAACCTTTGAACCTTTTCCAGTTCTCTGGAAAACTTTTCCAATATTTCTTTTCCAGTGAACTTACCTAACTGTACTTACCTAATTGTGCTTGCGGGGGTTGAGCTCTGCCTCTTTGGTCCCGCCTCTCAACCGTCAATCAACAGGTGTACAGGTTCCTGAGCCTACTGGGCTCTATCATATCTACACTTGAAGCTGTGTATGGAGTCAGCCTCCACCACATCACTTCACATCAGTACTTCTTGTGCTGTCGTACTTCACATCACATGAGTACACATCAGTGTATGTACTCATTTGTGACTGCAGGATCGAGCATTGACTCTAAGCATTGGCAATGACACCTTTTCTAACATCCACTGAGTCCCAAGTGACTCAGTGGATAATTGTCTCTATCTATAAATATAATTGTCTGTCTGACTGTCTGAGGTTGGAGGACAGGCACGTATCTTTCGCTTCTCCCAGTTTTTCACACTAATTGCTGTCGGGTACGTGCTTAACATGTGTGGGTCGGGATTGCTTCCAAAGAAAGCAGTGCCTCTACCTCCTAACAGCTGTAGCCTCGTTCCTGAGAAGTGTAGCTTCGCCTCTAACGACTATACCCTGGTTTCTAACAGCTGAATATGGAACGATCATACGGGTAATCACGCCAAAATAAAATTATTAATTGAGATATCTTGACAATGCCTAAAGAAAGGCAGGAATATTTTCTCTACGAAGCCGATTAAAAAGTCCCCCACGAGGATTGCCTTCAGCAGCAGAGGGTCATTAGGGGCAAACAAAATAATACGACTGTTTGAGGAAACCCCCAAAATACGCAGGAAATACGTCGCTTTCATGCGAGTCTTGAATGCAGCCACTCATCAAATCAGATCGGTCAAAAGGGATTTAGGAAGAAGTTGTTGGTTCAGAATATCAAAAAGAAACCAATTTTTTGTTGTCCTTCAAACCAGCATTGAAAGTGGATGCATGTCAGTTCCATTAATGGTGTTAGATTCAGTTTTTTTGTTTAAACATGAATCGATTTATATTCTGGCTGGAAGTGAGCTACGCGCGAGAAGTATATAGAGAGGTTCATGGAGTTTGATCCTTCAGGTGTTGATGGAGTCTGAAGCTTCAGGTGTTGATGGAGACTGAAGCTTCAGGTGTTGACGGAGACTGAAGCTTCAGGTGTTGATGGAGACTGAAGCTTCAGGTGTTGATGGAGACTGAAGCTTCAGGTGTTGATGGAGACTGAAGCTTCAGGTGTTGATGGAGACATGAAGCTTCAGGTGTTGATGGAGACTGAAGCTTCAGGTGTTGATGGAGACTGAAGCTTCAGGTGTTGATGGAGACATGAAGCTTCAGGTGTTGATGGAGACTGAAGCTTCAGGTGTTGATGGAGACTGAAGCTTCAGGTGTTGATGGAGACTGAAGCTTCAGGTGTTGATGGAGACTGAAGCTTCAGGTGTTGATGGAGACATGAAGCTTCAGGTGTTGATGGAGACTGAAGCTTCAGGTGTTGATGGAGACTGAAGCTTTAGGTGTTGATGGAGACTGAAGCTTCAGGTGTTGATGGAGACTGAAGCTTCAGGTGTTGATGGAGACTGAAGCTTCAGGTGTTGATGGAGACTGAAGCTTTAGGTGTTGATGGAGTCTGAAGCTTCAGGTGTTGATGGAGACTGAAGCTTCAGGTGTTGATGGAGACTGAAGCTTCAGGTGTTGATGGAGTCTAAAGCTTCAGGTGTTGATGGAGTCTGAAGCTTCAGGTGTTGATGGAGACTGAAGCTTCAGGTGTTGATGGAGACTGAAGCTTCAGGTGTTGATGGAGACTGAAGCTTCAGGTGTTGATGGAGACTGAAGCTTCAGGTGTTGATGGAGACTGAAGCTTCAGGTGTTGATGGAGACTGAAGCTTCAGGTGTTGATGGAGTCTGAAGCTTCAGGTGTTGATGGAGACTGAAGCTTCAGGTGTTGATGGAGACTGAAGCTTCAGGTGTTGATGGAGACTGAAGCTTCAGGTGTTGATGGAGTCTGAAGCTTCAGGTGTTGATGGAGTCTGAAGCTTCAGGTGTTGATGGAGACTGAAGCTTCAGGTGTTGATGGAGACTGAAGCTTCAGGTGTTGATGGAGACTGAAGCTTCAGGTGTTGATGGAGACTGAAGCTTCAGGTGTTGATGGAGTCTGAAGCTTCAGGTGTTGATGGAGACTGAAGCTTCAGGTGTTGATGGAGTCTGAAGCTTCAGGTGTTGATGGAGACTGAAGCTTCAGGTGTTGATGGAGACTGAAGCTTCAGGTGTTGATGGAGACTGAAGCTTCAGGTGTTGATGGAGACTGAAGCTTCAGGTGTTGATAGAGACTGAAGCTTCAGGTGTTGATGGAGACTGAAGCTTCAGGTGTTGATGGAGACTGAAGCTTCAGGTGTTGACGGAGGCTGAAGCTTCAGGTGTTGACGGAGTTGACTGCAAGACGTTAAAAGACAGAGTGTGGCTGATAATAAGGTCAAGGTCATATATAACTCACCGTGGGCGAACACTTTGACATATATTGTGGAGATGTTGCAGATGTTGCAGATGTTGCAGATGTTGCAGATGTTGCAGATGTTGCAGACTGTAGTCGTCAGCACCATTCTGACACTAGTTATCACCACCATGATATCAGTTATATAGTTATCATGGGGCCTCGTAGACTGGTGGATAGCGCGCAGGACTCGTAATTCTGTGGCGCGGGTTCGATTCCCGCAGGAGGCAGAAACAAATGGGCAAAGTTTCTTTCACCCTGAATGCCCCTGTTACCTAGCAGTAAATAGGTACCTGGGAGTTAGTCAGTTGTCACGGGCTGCTTCCTGGGGGTGGAGGCCTGGCCGAGGACCGGGCCGCGGGGACACTAAAGCCCCGAAATCATCTCAAGATAACCTCAAGATAACCATCATCTTGGCACTACCGTTACCAATGGCATCGAGTTAACTACCTTTTTCCATCTTTCAAGAGCCATACAGAGCCATACATACACCCATACAAGCAAGTCACACTCCACAGTGAATCTTTCGATTCAACTTGGACATAGATAATATGTATATTTACTGTGCAATTAACCTGAATTTAACTGAGGGGTACCTATGTCTCTCTCTCTTGTGGCCTCATAGAGTATAGGAGTTTACATATATGTGATTTTTAGGAGATCCCTTAGTCTGTGTGATTTTGAAAATAATGTCTTCACTATAGACAGAGATTTCACGCACAAGATTTGATGTTAAATCACTCCTTAATCACTAGTATTACTGCATTTCATCTTAATTAATAAGTAGATGGAACAAGTTCTTTCAGTTCTTTCAGTCTGCCAAACACAACAGTTTTAAAGTTTTTCGAGACTTTGTTTGTAGTGTCATATTGTCCAAGTTTCCAGAGACTTTGTAGTGTCATATTGTCCAAGTTTCCAGAGACTTTGTAGTGTCATATTGTCCAAGTTTTTCGAGACTTTGTAGTGTCATATTGTCCAAGTTTTTGGAGACTTTGTAGTGTCATATTGTCCAAGTTTTTCGAGACTTTGTAGTGTCATATTGTCCAAGTTTTTCGAGACTTTTTAGTGTCATATTGTCCAAGTTTCCAGAGAATTTGTAGTGTCATATTGTCCAAGTTTCCAGAGAATTTGCAGTGTCATATTGTCCAAGTTTTTCGAGACTTTTTAGTGTCATACTGTCTAAGTTTTTCGAGACTTTTTAGTGTCATATTGTCCAAGTTTTTCGAGACTTTTTAGTGTCATATTGTCCAAGTTTTTCGAGACTTTTTAGTGTCATATTGTCCAAGTTTTTCGAGACTTTGTAGTGTCATATTGTCCAAGTTTCCAAAGAATTTGTAGTGTCATATTGTCCAAGTTTCCAGAGACTTTGTAGTGTCATATTGTCCAAGTTTTTCGAGACATTTTAGTGTCATATTGTCCAAGTTTTTCGAGACTTTTTAGTGTCATATTGTCCAAGTTTTTCGAGACTTTGTAGTGTCATATTGTCCAAGTTTTTCGAGACTTTTTAGTGTCATATTGTCCAAGTTTTTCGAGACTTTTTAGTGTCATGTTGTCCAAGTTTTTCGAGACTTTTTAGTGTCATGTTGTCCAAGTTTTTCGAGACTTTTTAGTGTCATATTGTCCAAGTTTTTCGAGACTTTTTAGTGTCAAGTTGTCCAAGTTTTTCGAGACTTTTTAGTGTCATGTTGTCCAAGTTTTTCGAGACTTTTTAGTGTCATATTGTCCAAGTTTTTCGAGACTTTTTAGTGTCATGTTGTCCAAGTTTTTCGAGACTTTTTAGTGTCATATTGTCCAAGTTTTTCGAGACTTTGTAGTGTCATATTGTCCAAGTTTCCAAAGAATTTGTAGTGTCATATTGTCCAAGTTTCCAGAGACTTTGTAGTGTCATATTGTCCAAGTTTTTCGAGACTTTGTAGTGTCATATTGTCCAAGTTTTTCGAGACTTTGTAGTGTCATATTGTCCAAGTTTTTCGAGACTTTGTAGTGTCATATTGTCCAAGTTTTTCGAGACTTTGTAGTGTCATATTGTCCAAGTTTCCAAAGAATTTGTAGTGTCATATTGTCCAAGTTTCCAGAGACTTTGTAGTGTCATATTGTCCAAGTTTCCAGAGACTTTGTAGTGTCATATTGTCCAAGTTTCCAGAGACTTTGTAGTGTCATATTGTCCAAGTTTCCAGAGACTTTGTAGTGTCATATTGTCCAAATTTTTCGAGACTTTTTAGTGTCATATTGTCCAAGTTTTTCGAGACTTTGTAGTGTCATATTGTCCAAGTTTTTCGAGACTTTTTCGAGAAATTACAACAAAAGCTTTACCTCTAGAGAGAATTACTTTCAACTTTTTGAATAACGAAAAATATTACATAAAAAAAAATCGACAAAAGACCCTCAATATTTACACAAGCATGAATTTTAACATTGATAAATAGCGGAATATAACGGAATGCAGCTCTTGTGTGTCATGTGTCACATGACACATGACACATGATACATGATACATGACACATGACACATGAGCCACATGATACATGACACATGATACATGACACATGACACATGAGCCACATGACACATGACACTCGCCTCACACCATGCTAGGAGGGCAGCTGGCCGCATACACAAACACACACATCTTTACCTGTTGATTGACGGTTGAGAGGCGGGACCATAGTGCCAGAGCTCAACCCCCCCCCCTCAAGCACAAATAGGTGAGTACACCTGCATATATATATGCCCCAGTTATTAATTTCAAGGCTTCACTTTATTATGGTTAATAGTGAATTATGAAATAAACAGTGAACGGTTAACTTTGAGTATACAGTAAACTAATGTTAAACCGTAAAGAGGACGACTTAAAATTGTTTGTCAATTATTTTACCAAAAGTAACTGTAATTTGTTTTATTAAATATGTTGTGGTCCATAATGAATAAAGATTTACTGGTTAGGGAGCCGGTCGGCCGAGCGGACAGCACGCGGGACTTGTGATCCTGTGGTCCTGGGTTCGATCCCAGGCGTCGGCGAGAAACAATGGGCAGAGTTTCTTTCACGCAATGTCCCCTGTTACCTAGCAGTAAAATAGGTACCTGGGTGTTAGTCAGCTGTCACGGGCTGCTTTCTGGGGGTGGAGGCCTGGTCGAGGACCGGGCCGCGGGGACACTAAAGCCCCGAAATCATCTCAAGATAACCTCAAGATGGTGCTCATCATACATTTCGTGACAATGAGTTAACTTTCAATACAATGAATGTGAAGGAAGGGAAGGGGAACTATCAGGGGAGAGCACCAAGCCATTACGGCGATATAGCACTGGGAAGGGGTCAGGATAAGGATCTGGGATGGGACTGTGGGGGGGGAGGAATCTTATCTTGAGGTTATCTTGAGATGATTTCGGGGCTTTAGTGTCCCCGCGGCCCGGTCCTCGACCAGGCCTCCACCCCCAGAAAGCAGCCCGTTACAGCTGACTAACACAAAGGTACCCATTTTACTGCTAGGTAACAGGTGCATAGGGTGAAAGAAACTCTACCCATTGTTTCTCGCCGGCGCCCGAGATCGAACCCGGGACCACAGGATCATAAGTCCAGCGTGCTGTCCGCTCGGCCGACCGGCGCCCCTGAATAAAAGATCCAATATATGTGTGTTAAGTCTATTAAAAATGATCGGATGTAACCTACATACCTTTTCAAGGATGTACAATAAAAAGCACCTTAATAATGTATTTTTCTGCTAAAGTCCTGAAGTACAATAAGGTAAAATAAATCTACCGACAATGATGTGTATGCATAAAAGTTCGTCAAATCTACGGACTCCACACATAACATTTCACTACCCCGTCTAGAGCCGTGATTAAAATGATGGAGACTGTTGATTGCAAAATAGAAGAGAAAAACCAGCAGACAATAAGTTCCATTGAATTTTTTGATTGGCTAATTTTTTCTGTGTTCTCGAATAGTGGATAGATTGTGTCTTTGTAAATTGTGGAATGATAATTCCATCATTCCATCATAGGGAACCGGTCGGCCAAGCGGACAGCACTCTAGACTTGTGATCCTGTGGTCCCGGATTCGATCTCGGGCGCCGGCGAGAAACCATGGGCAGAGTTTCTTTCACGCAATGTCCCCTGTTACCTAGCAGTAAAATAGGTACCTGGGTGTTAGTCAGCTGTCACGGGCTGCTTCCTGAGAGTGGAGGCCTGTTCGAGGACCGGGCCGCGAAGAAAACTAAAGCCCCGAAATCATCTCAAGATAACCTCAAGATCACAAGAAGATGAAGTTTCACACCTCTTTAATCCAGAGTTGAATCCAGAGAGTGGTGGGAAAGAGTTCTAATAGAGTGAAATCATTTTCCCTCCATTGGAGAGGTTTAGCTCTAGTTGTTGAGTGAAGAGGAAGTAAGTGCTTGAGTGAGTGTCATGGGCTTTAGTTGGACTAATTAGGTCTGGCATGGCGGCTCAGTGCATTAAAAGTGTCTACAACTTTTCCTACAGGTTGAGTGAGCATTTAATCTCCTTGAATTTTCTTGCGGAAAGCGGTCACATTCCAGTGCCGCTAATATCTTCACATTTTTCACATCGTGCATCGCGCTAAATGAGCATAGTTAATGCACTTCTCGAGTTCCCTGTCAGAGGCTCTAAAGAAGTCGCTCAAACCCTGAGAAAACTGCTGAGGAAATTTCTTTCCAATATCATAATCATATGTTCTTGAACGTCTTCAAAAGTTGAAAGATTTGACACTTGGAAGGAATACGTGGAAAAACGAACTGAAATCTGAAGACGGCGTTAAGGAACGATGCCCAAAACTTGGAACATCGGGGAATCGAACACCGTCTTGCAAGTAGCGAAGTTGCGAGGCTATAAAAAAATATCTACCGTAAGGTATATGTATCTTGCGGGAGCAGTAAATTATTTCTTAATTATTATATGACACCGGAACCGCGTTGTCAATGTGGATTGCTTGACTATGTTAAGCCCACACCTCAAGGGGGTCCTGGTGAAACGTTCTAAGAGAAAACGTTCTTTTGCTCCTGCTTAATGGATTGAGTAATAATCTAATTTGCCTCATTGATTGGCAAAGAAATTCGTCTGCACACCTTCTCATGGGACCGAGCTCTATGCATACACATGGGACCTAGCTCTATGCATACACATGGGGACCCAGCTCTATACATACACATGGGGACCCAGCTCTATGCACGCACATGGGGACCCAGCTCTATACATACACATGGGACTCAGCTAGCTCTAAACGCACCCATGGGATGGACTACCAGATCAAGGCATCTTTCAACTTCAAGTAGGTTTATTGAGACAAAAAAGATTAATCTAAAAAATGATAGAGTAACTTAGGCTATCTCTACCCTCCATCAAGGTATCTTTGTCATCAATAATGATCAATTAACGGCAAGTCAATTTCCAATTTAGCATAATGGGAAAATCAATATAACATATTAACTAATCACTATGTTCTCCTTACGAAAATACACATTAATACAACATAATATCTTATGAAGTCTTCCATATCATATTTGGTATTTCCTCCCGCAAGAATATATATATATATATATATATATATATATATATATATATATATATATAACTGAAAACTCACACCCCAGAAGTGACTCGAACCCATACTCCCAGGAGCAACTGGTATGTACAAGACGCCTTAATCCACTTGACCATCACGACCGGACATAATGAGGTGATAGCCGAGGCTATTTGAACCACCCCACCGCCGGCACTCGGATAGTAATCTTGGGCATAGCATTTTACCAAATCACCTCATTCTTTGGGGCACACGTGAGGAACACAAATGCGAACAAGCCTGAATGGTCCCCAGGACAATATGCAACTGAAAACTCACACCCCAGAAGTGACTCGAACCCATACTCCCAGGAGCAACTGGTATGTACAAGACGCCTTAATCCACTTGACCATCACGACCGGACATAATGAGGTGATAGCCGAGGCTATTTGAACCACCCCACCGCCGGCACTCGGATAGTAATCTTGGGCATAGCATTTTACCAAATCACCTCATTCTTTGGGGCACACGTGAGGAACACAAATGCGAACAAGCCTGAATGGTCCCCAGGACAATATGCAACTGAAAACTCACACCCCAGAAGTGACTCGAACCCATACTCCCAGGAGCAACTGGTATGTACAAGACGCCTTAATCCACTTGACCATCACGACCGGACATAATGAGGTGATAGCCGAGGCTATTTGAACCACCCCACCGCCGGCACTCGGATAGTAATCTTGGGCATAGCATTTTACCAAATCACCTCATTCTTTGGGGCACACGTGAGGAACACAAATGCGAACAAGCCTGAATGGTCCCCAGGACAATATGCAACTGAAAACTCACACCCCAGAAGTGACTCGAACCCATACTCCCAGGAGCAACTGGTATGTACAAGACGCCTTAATCCACTTGACCATCACGACCGGACATAATGAGGTGATAGCCGAGGCTATTTGAACCACCCCACCGCCGGCACTCGGATAGTAATCTTGGGCATAGCATTTTACCAAATCACCTCATTCTTTGGGGCACACGTGAGGAACACAAATGCGAACAAGCCTGAATGGTCCCCAGGACAATATGCAACTGAAAACTCACACCCCAGAAGTGACTCGAACCCATACTCCCAGGAGCAACTGGTATGTACAAGACGCCTTAATCCACTTGACCATCACGACCGGACATAATGAGGTGATAGCCGAGGCTATTTGAACCACCCCACCGCCGGCACTCGGATAGTAATCTTGGGCATAGCATTTTACCAAATCACCTCATTCTTTGGGGCACACGTGAGGAACACAAATGCGAACAAGCCTGAATGGTCCCCAGGACAATATGCAACTGAAAACTCACACCCCAGAAGTGACTCGAACCCATACTCCCAGGAGCAACTGGTATGTACAAGACGCCTTAATCCACTTGACCATCACGACCGGACATAATGAGGTGATAGCCGAGGCTATTTGAACCACCCCACCGCCGGCACTCGGATAGTAATCTTGGGCATAGCATTTTACCAAATCACCTCATTCTTTGGGGCACACGTGAGGAACACAAATGCGAACAAGCCTAGCGAACAAGCCAAGCGAACAAGTCACGACCGGACATTATGTCCGGTCGTGATGGTCAAGTGGATTAAGGCGTCTTGTACATACCAGTTGCTCCTGGGAGTATGGGTTCGAGTCACTTCTGGGGTGTGAGTTTTCAGTTGCATATTGTCCTGGGGACCATTCAGGCTTGTTCGCATTTGTGTTCCTCACGTGTGCCCCAAAGAATGAGGTGATTTGGTTAAATGCTATGCCCAAGATTACTATCCGAGTGCCGGCGGTGGGGTGGTTCAAATAGCCTCGGCTATCACCTCATTATGTCCGGTCGTGATGGTCAAGTGGATTAAGGCGTCTTGTACATACCAGTTGCTCCTGGGAGTATGGGTTCGAGTCACTTCTGGGGTGTGAGTTTTCAGTTGCATATTGTCCTGGGGACCATTCAGGCTTGTTCGCATTTGTGTTCCTCACGTGTGCCCCAAAGAATGAGGTGATTTGGTAAAATGCTATGCCCAAGATTACTATCCGAGTGCCGGCGGTGGGGTGGTTCAAATAGCCTCGGCTATCACCTCATTATGTCCGGTCGTGATGGTCAAGTGGATTAAGGCGTCTTGTACATACCAGTTGCTCCTGGGAGTATGGGTTCGAGTCACTTCTGGGGTGTGAGTTTTCAGTTGCATATTGTCCTGGGGACCATTCAGGCTTGTTCGCATTTGTGTTCCTCACGTGTGCCCCAAAGAATGAGGTGATTTGGTAAAATGCTATGCCCAAGATTACTATCCGAGTGCCGGCGGTGGGGTGGTTCAAATAGCCTCGGCTATCACCTCATTATGTCCGGTCGTGATGGTCAAGTGGATTAAGGCGTCTTGTACATACCAGTTGCTCCTGGGAGTATGGGTTCGAGTCACTTCTGGGGTGTGAGTTTTCAGTTGCATATTGTCCTGGGGACCATTCAGGCTTGTTCGCATTTGTGTTCCTCACGTGTGCCCCAAAGAATGAGGTGATTTGGTAAAATGCTATGCCCAAGATTACTATCCGAGTGCCGGCGGTGGGGTGGTTCAAATAGCCTCGGCTATCACCTCATTATGTCCGGTCGTGATGGTCAAGTGGATTAAGGCGTCTTGTACATACCAGTTGCTCCTGGGAGTATGGGTTCGAGTCACTTCTGGGGTGTGAGTTTTCAGTTGCATATTGTCCTGGGGACCATTCAGGCTTGTTCGCATATATATATATATATATATATATATATATATATATATATATATATATATATATATACATAACACTATATCTAGCTTAATTTGTTTTAAAACAATTAAAAAAGCAATAATATTATTATCCAACAAATTAGTAGTTATAATTATAATTCTGAAATATATTACAATTACGAAGAGAGACACTCGGACCCTGGAAATATATTATACCATGCTATAAAAAATATGAATTTCCTTTATATATATATATATATATATATATATATATATATATATATATATTTTTTTTTTCAGAGCTGTTCATAAATAGTTTTTTTTCCAAAATGGTAAAGTTCACACTGAAAGTGAACAGGTAGAGCGCAGTAAACCTGATAAGAGTACCCACAGTACCCTTTCTGTGGGTACTGTGCCATCTGAACACAATACAGGTAAACTCAGGTAAGGTAAACCAGGATCTTTATTCCCAGGTCCAACAGCTATTGTGACCTCGATATAGCTTACCTGAGGCCACTATATCTAGTGGCTTCAGGGGGGGAGGGGACAGGAAGCTGGTGGCTTGCCAAAGGTTCCCGGACAAGCCAGCATTGCTCAATGAATATAATTTCGCCAAATTGTGAACCCATTGTTAAGGGTTTTGAATCGTTCCAACAGTTTTAAAAACCTGTTGATATATATTCCCCTTGTTTATGAACCTGGATAGTACCTGGTTGATGGGGTTCTGGGAGTTCTTCTACTCCCCAAGCCCGGCCCGAAGCCAGGCTTGTCTTGTGAGAGTCTGGTCCACCAGGCAGTTGCTTGGAGCAGCCCGCAGGCCCACATACCCACCACAGCCCGGTTGGTTAGGCACTTCTTGAAGAAAACTATCTAGTTTCCTCTTGAAGATGTCCACGGTTGTTCCGGCAATATTTCTTATGCTCGCTGGGAGGACGTTGAACAACCGCGGACCTCTGATGTTTATACAGTGTTCTCTGATTGTGCCTATGGCACCTCTGCTCTTCACTGGTTATATTCTGCATTTTCTTCCATATCGTTCACTCCAGTACGTTGTTATTTTTCTGTGTAGATTAGGGACCTGTCCCTCCAGTATCTTCCACGTGTATATTATTTGATATCTCTCTCGTGTCTTTTTTTTAGGAAATACATTTGGAGAGCTTTAAGACGATCCCAATAATTTAAGTGCTTTATCGCGTCGATTTCCCTAATCCAATAATAACTCGATCGTATCTTTTCTCTGTATCTCTCCCACTTCTCTAAGACACTTCAAGCTGTCTTCGTAAGAAAGAATTCCCTATGACTGGCACCAGCTTCGTCGTCCTACTCAGTATTTCGCTTCAGCATTCTGTTGAGCCGAAGTAGCCCGTCCTCATCAACAAAGATCAAAGGCTCGTTAATCCAGCCGCCAAACCCACTGTTTGTGAATGAAAAAACGGTTTACATACGACTCACAACTGATGATATTCCAACATCTCTCCATTGCCATCACGAAGTTCAAATGTAAATCATCACCAATAGAACTTAACCATTTAGCCTAATCTAGGCCTAATTATGCATTGAACTCTAATATAATAATAATTAATATACGAGAAAAACTTTGAATACACAATTTGTTAAAATTTGATCTCATCTCTCGGTCTTTCATCTCCCCCCCCCCCCTCACAATATACTGCAACAATTTACATCACCCAGAAAGTAATCATATCATGTTGAACATACTATGTTAGTATATCGCATACTGCAGGCGCCCTCCATAGGAGGTCTAACAAGAATCCTATATTAACAGATATATTTTCGCGCCACCAACATCCATAATACCATTTCCTATATCTAAAAATGTTTGTGTTTATCTTTCACTTATTTATTTTAGAATACATATTCATGTACAATGGTTGAACTTCAGCTCTTGTGTCCCAGTATTTAACATGTTATTGACTATTTTACTTGTATAATATCTTTTTTTTTGCAGGATTACATACGATTTACATATGATATCTAACTATATATACATACATATATATATATATATATATA
>NC_091163.1:9267709-9292709 GCF_040958095.1 Procambarus clarkii
TCACCTTGTATTTTATATGATTCACCTTTACATTATATAAAGTTCATTACAATAATATTAATACTAAGTTCAATTATTTCTAGGGACAGGTTTCAAGTGAATTTATGTAGAATAATCACTCTTATTTTCCATTTCTATGGGAATAACAATTCTATTCCTAATAAACATTATTCTTATTAAAACAAAATAAAACAAAATATGGGGCAGGGGTGAGAGAGAGTATAGAAGCGAAAGGTTTTAATATTGTGCAAAATACCAATTATTAAAATAACGCCAATATTTATATATATATATATATATATATATGGCAAATACAACACGCAAGATTAATCATGCAGTGAATACACCCTCTCCAGCTGGGCTTTCATCTCCCCTTCACAATCTATTATATTGCAAAATTCGCCATCATCCAGCAAGTAATTATTTAATGTGGAAAATAAATTCCAATATTTTTCGTATATCACGCACCCCTCTATAATATAGCCTGTGTGTGTCATGAGACCTTTATAATATATATTTCCCCGTATATCATGGAATCTTTATTGATGTGTAGTGCCTCGCTGATGTCGAGCCGCCTGCTATCGCTGTATCTATCGATGATTTCTGTGTTGTTTGTTAAGACTTCTCTGGTGATGGTCTGGTTGTGGGAAGAGATTATATGTTCCTTGATGGAGCCCTGTTGCTTATGCATTATTAATCGCCTGGAAAGGTGTCGCTACCAACAATTTTTGGGGTATTTATAAATGGATTTTAATTTGTAAATTAAAATTATAATTATTTTCTAATTTTAATATAATTTTAATTTGTAATTTTTTTACTTTCTTTCATGTGTTTAATTTCCTTTCTTTTATACAACGTTAACAAATTGAGTATAGCCAGTCTTAAGGCTGTTTACTCAAATGGACTATTGAGTTCCCTCCCAATTTGACAGTATATCATAGGTATACCACGAGTGGTCTACCTACACGAGAAGTAACCCAACCACTTGGGCTGGAGCGACTGCCTCGCTTCATGCAGGTCCGCGTTCGATCCCACGATGGTCAATACGTTTTGGCACCATTCCTAGGGTTGGAGTAAGCTCCTAGGCGTGGTGTATATACTCCTAGCTGTGTGTGAGCTCCTAGGCACGAATGAGCTAAGAATAGATGACCTCCAAATCGTGAATATATAAAGATATAGTTTTGTATACCCAATTTGTATCTATTTACAGAAGAGCAAACTCCTAGCATAAACAACAGTCGCTAAGTTTACCCGATAGGCAGACAAAGTTTACCATAATTGTATACCCCCCGTGTGCCATAATCGAGCTTCAAAAACCGCGTTCGAGGCCTAGAGAGAGAGACAAAAAATTGACATTCATAAAAAATAACAAATATGGCCATTCACCTGTACCCAAAAGGCAGGGAGGGGGGGGGGGGGGGGGGGGAAAGTTGGACCCTTTGAACTGTTTTGAGTAAAGCCTTTATTGTGACCAGTGTGGCAAGCGGCTTTTGGAGTTATTCTCTCTATCTTTAAGCCTTTTTCACTGTCTGTCTTTCTGTCTCCATTTCGGTCTCAATCTCTATAATATTTCGTTATTATTTCTGGCCCTCAAACGCCGCGTCACCCCCATGAACTACGACCAATACTGGAAGAGTCAGGACTGGTTGTGTTCTTACGTGACGTCAAGAATATATATAGTATTCTTAAGAATATATAGTCAAGAATATATAGTATTCTGTGACATTTATTTCCAGAATAAAACGCAGATGTGTGCTACTCTGGCCTCTATGTGCTTCCAGGCAACACTGCTGCCTCTATGCTGCCTCTATGCTGTCTCTATGCTGCCTCTATGCTGCCTCTATGCTGTCTCTATGCTGCCTCTATGCTGCCTCTATGCTGTCTCTATGCTGCCTCTATGCTGCCTCTATGCTGTCTCTATGCTGCCTCTATGCTGTCTCTATGCTGTCTCTATGCTGCCTCTATGCTGCCTCTATGCTGCCTCTATGCTGTCTCTATGCTGCCTCTATGCTGCCTCTATGCTGTCTCTATGCTGCCTCTATGCTGCCTCTATGCTGTCTCTATGCTGCCTCTATGCTGCCTCTATGCTGTCTCTATGCTGCCTCTATGCTGTCTCTATGCTGCCTCTATGCTGCCTCTATGCTGCCTCTATGCTGTCTCTATGCTGCCTCTATGCTGCCTCTATGCTGTCTCTATGCTGCCTCTATGCTGCCTATATGCTGCCTCTATGCTGCCTCTATGCTGCCTCTATGCTGCCTCTATGCTGCCTCTATGCTGCCTCTATGCTGTCTCTATGCTGCCTCTATGCTGCCTCTATGCTGCCTCTATGCTGTCTCTATGCTGCCTCTATGCTGCCTCTATGCTGTCTCTATGCTGCCTTTATGCTGCCTCTATGCTGCCTCTATGCTGCCTCTATGCTGCCTCTATGCTGCCTCTATGCTGCCTCTATGCTGTCTATATGCTGCCTCTATGCTGTCTATATGGTGCCTCTATGCTGTCTATATGCTGCCTCTATGCTGCCTCTATGCTGTCTATATGCTGCCTCTATGGCTTAAAAACATATGAGGCTACCTGGCATGATGGATACTGATTAGATTAATGGGAACCACGATTAATACACAGAGATTAATCATACTAAAGTGATGCATCAATGGGAAAATCCGTAGGGGCCGTGATGAGGATTCGAACCAATGCGGTGCGTGTTCCCCAGGCACACGCCCCCGGACAACCAGGCCACGACATGGTTAAAAGAATTGCAACCTGGAGTTCTACTGAGCACACGAGGGTTTCCTGAGGCCGGACCAGAATTTTTGATTGATTTTATGTACTCTGGCCGGCAACTGTTGCTGGATTCTTGAGGATATCTTGAGATGATTTCGGGGCTTTTAGTGTCCCCGCGGCCCGGTCCTCGACCAGGCCTCCACCCCCAGGAAGCAGCCCGTGACAGCTGACTAACTCCCAGGTACCTATTTTACTGCTAGGTAACAGGGGCATAGGGTGAAAGAAACTCTGCCCATTGTTTCTCGCCGGCGCCTGGGATCGAACCCAGGACCACAGGATAGACTTCTATCGATAGATTGCATCTTGGGAAGGTTCAGAAGGTCGTTCATTGGACCAGCTCGTTTGCTGGACCAGCTCGTTCACTGGGACATGGAACCCTGGTTCACCCAATAACCACATTTCTCATTGTTAATTATCCAAAAAATTTACAATGTAATTACCTCATCATTATTCATCATGCGAGGCAAGGTATGATAATGAAACCCTCTGTTGGCTCTCATTCCTGACAATACCTTGTGAGGATGATGATGAGGACTTCGAGGCTCAACGTCCTCTGCGGCCCGGTCTCCGACCAGGCCTCCTTGGACGGAATATATATCGATAAATGCAGTGAGGTGAGACTGTGAACTGTGAACTCAACACCTTTGTGTGTGTGTACGGTGGTGATTGTAGCAAGATTCAGTCTAGAGGACCAGGGATTGTTCCATATGTAACTTTATCTCTTCTATACCACACATAAATTTACATAGAAACCCTAGAAAGATTTTTTTGGAAGGGGGGAGTTGATAGGAACTTGTTTGAACTAGATTCTAATAAATCTAGTGAATGATTAATGAATTCTAATGAATCAGTTCATTTGGTGAACAGTTCCTGTTAGTAGTTCTAGTGAACGTACGACATTGTGAAGAACTCTGGTGAACGTACGACATTGTGAAGAGCTCTGGTGAACGTACGACATTGTGAGGAATCTGATATTGAAAGTTTTACAAATGCATCATGATTACAAATGATTTTTGCTTGGCTGGAGATTAATCATTTGAAAGGATTAACTTTTATCATCGACTGTGACGTAATTAAAAAAAATAATACTATGATATTTTTTGTAAGTGACGAGAGAAATAGTGAAACTCAGTAGATTTGAATATATATATATATATATATATATATATATATATATATATATATATATATAAATAACTCATATTTGACCCGGCCAGGATTCGAACCCGTGACGTTCAGGCTTCACCAACACCCAGTGAACGAGAAGTGAGATTCGGATATCATATTAAGGCCGTGCAGTGGGCTCAAAGCGAGCACAAGGGAGTCCACTGAGCCGTGAACACCACAGCCACTCACACTACTGAACAAAAGTGAGTTTCAGGACTTTTCCGCTGAGCGCTGATGGAGCACTGACTCCCCTAACTTTTAGGATGAGTTGCAAATGAGTTCTCTCTCTCTCTAGACAATCTGACGTTCGCGATAGGTCACGGGAGCTTCACGCTGATTGGCTGCTAAGGCCGTACCTCTCCACCAATGATAAATCAGCTTGTTGTAGTGCCTCCGATTTCCGACATTGAGACATATCACGTGATATAACGACGGAGGAGCAAGTCTATACATAGAAAATATATCACAAAATTCAAAATTTACCAATATTAATTTACATTCAACAATAATTAAAATATATACCCAGTTATTTATTTATAGTAGAAAGCTCAGTAGTCTCATGATATTCCCATAAAGGCTGCGGACTGGTCTCTTCTCGTAACACAAGTTCATATATCTATGTCAAGTAAGGTATTGGTATCATCAGGATTCATTTGACCGTCAATAGATTAATTGGTATCATCAATAACGTTAAGTTTAAGCAAGATATCACACCAATTTTAGTGATATCCAAAAAATAACATTAAATAACTTGCCAATTACCCCTACCACCTCCACCCCCACCCCAAAAAAATATGGTATGGGTAAAATCCGGTGGACATTCATTTTAGTAAAAAAAAAAAACACAAAAAAAACGGCCTTCTTCAGGGCCGGCTTTTAGACCCGTGCAATAGACCCGTGCAATAGATCCGTGCAATAGACCTGTGCAATAGACCCGTGCAATTGACCCGTGCAATAGACCCGTGCAATAGACCAGTGCAATAGACCCGTGCAATAGACCTGTGCAATAGACTCGTGCAATAGACCCGTGCAATAGACCCGTGCAATAGACCAGTGCAATAGACCCGTGCAATAGACCTGTGCAATAGACTCGTGCAATAGACCCGTGCAATAGACCCGTGCAATAGACCAGTGCAATAGACCCGTGCAATAGACCCGTGCAATAGACCCGTGCAATAGACTCGTGCAATAGACCCGTGCAATAGACCCGTGCAATAGATCCGTGCAATAGACTCGTGCAATAGACCCGTGCAATAGGCCAGTGCAATAGACCCGTGCAATAGACCAGTGCAATAGACCTGTGCAATAGACCCGTGCAATAGACCCGTGCAATAGACCAGTGCAATAGACCCGTGCAATAGACCCGTGCAATAGACCCGTGCAATAGACTCGTGCAATAGACCCGTGCAATAGACCCGTGCAATAGATCCGTGCAATAGACTCGTGCAATAGACCCGTGCAATAGACCCGTGCAATAGACCAGTGCAATAGACCCGTGCAATAGACCTGTGCAATAGACTCGTGCAATAGATCCGTGCAATAGACCCGTGCAATAGACCCGTGCAATAGACCCGTGCAATAGACTCGTGCAATAGACCCGTGCAATAGACCCGTGCAATAGACCCGTGCACAGGTCTACTGTGCACGGAGGGTTGGTATACTGAGCAGTTGGTGAGTCAGAACACAACCACCTCCACTACCACCCTAACTGCGGCACGCCCTGAAATTGACACCAGTTGCAATTGAAGCTGCAACACAGACTATGCAATAGACCCAGCCAGCCAACCTAGAAACGAAGTGATATATATATATATATATATATATATATATATATATATATATATATATATATATATGTGTGTGTGTGTGTGTGTGTGTGTGTGTGTATGTGTGTGTGTGTGTGTGTGTGTGTGTGTGTATGTGTGTGTGTGTGTGTGTGTGTGTGTGTGTGTGTGTGTGTGTGTGTGTGTGTGTGTGTGTGTGTGTGTGTGTGTGTGTGTGTGTGTGTGTGTGTGTGTATCACGAAAATAAACACGTGATTTGGACTCCTTCTGAAGATGTATTAATATACGAAAGTACTTAAGGAAATTCCTGTTTAAATTTTCCTCCGTGGTCTGACACTGTCATATATATATATATATATATATATATATATATATATATATATATATATATATATATATATATATATATATATATATATCAATAAACTTTGAGTGGAACAGGTTTATGACAGCTCAAATCTATTGCAATTCAGCCAATATAGCCCAGGCGTGATAGCTGTACAATTTGCAAGAGTGCCGGAGCATGTTCACTGCTGTAGAGTGAATGCACTCGAGAATTGATCACTCTGTACTTCACTACACGCTCTTGACTTTGGACCACTCGGTACAAATGCCACTCTTCTGCTTAAGCAGGAACTTACGAGTCCAAACAAACCCTCTTAACCTGTCGATTGAGATGAGCAGAGAACGTTGGAATTACGTTGCTTTGATGTTACATCATTCCCCCGTTTTTTTAAGGGTTTAGGAGAATATGTGAAAAAAGTGATGTATTAGATAAGGGAACAGGTTGCTAGGGGAGGCGGACAATGGGTCAGAATAGGGGCGTTCCATCCCTTTGGACTGGCTGTTCCATCCCTTCGGACTGATCGTTTCATCCCTTTGGACTGTTCCATCCCTTTGGACTGACCGTTCCATACCTTCGGACTGACCGTTCCACCCCTTAGGACTAACCACTCCCCAGGTGAGCCATCACACCAAACTCCTCTCTCCCCTACCTTCCTCTCCCTTCTCTTCCTCCCTCCCCCCCGGCACGTAAAACTGCTCTCTCGCACGCACTGCGATAATTTGGGAGAAAGCAATTACTGTCAGTCATTTGGCCGTTAGTGCGGCGCAAGCAACACAAGACTCTATAACCAGTTCGCGTGTTCGCTATTGTCCAAGTGTTCCAACTTCCTTCTAAACCACCGTGGGATCCTCTCAACGGGACATACAAGACACAACTGAAAATGCATTCTCAGCATTTTTTTTTTGGGTTTACTGTTAAGATAATGCCTCAAGTTGACCAGACCACACACTAGGAGGTGTGTGGTCTGGTCTATACACTAGGTGTGTGTGGTCTGGTCCACACACTAGGTGTGTGGTCTGGTCCACATACACTAGGTGTGTGGGGTCTGGTCCACACACTAGGTGTGTGGTCTGGTCCACACACTAGGTGTGTGGGGTCTGGTCCACACACTAGGTGTGTGGTCTGGTCCACACACTAGGTGTGTGGTCTGGTCCACACACTAGGTGTGTGGTCTGGTCCACACACTAGGTGTGTGGTCTGTTCCACACACTAGGTGTGTGGTCTGGTCCACACACTAGGTGTGTGGTCTGTTCCACACACTAGGTGTGTGTGGTCTGGTCCACACACTAGGAGGTGTGTGGTCTGGTCCACACACTAGGTGTGTGTGGTCTGGTCCACACACTAGGTGTGTGGTCTGTTCCACACACTAGGTGTGTGGTCTGGTCCACACACTAGGTGTGTGGTCTGTTCCACACACTAGGTGTGTGTGGTCTGGTCCACACACTAGGAGGTGTGTGGTCTGGTCCACACACTAGGTGTGTGTGGTCTGGTCCACACACTAGGAGGTGTGTGGTCTGGTCCACACACTAGGTGTGTGGTCTGGTCCACACACTAGGTGTGTGGTCTGGTCCACACACTAGGTGTGTGGTCTGTTCCACACACTAGGTGTGTGTGGTCTGGTCCACACACTAGGAGGTGTGTGGTCTGGTCCACACACTAGGTGTGTGTGGTCTGGTCCACACACTAGGAGGTGTGTGGTCTGGTCCACACACTTGGTGTGTGGTCTGGTCCACACACTAGGTGTGTGGTCTGGTCCACACACTAGGTGTGTGGGGTCTGGTCCACACACTAGGAGGTGTGTGGTCTGGTCCACACACTAGGTGTGTGGGGTCTGGTCCACACACTTGGTGTGTGGACTGGTCCACATACACTAGGTGTGTGGGGTCTGGTCCACACACTAGGTGTGTGGGGTCTGGTCCACATACACTAGGTGTGTGGACTGGTCCACATACACTAGGTGTGTGGGGTCTGGTCAACATACTTTAGCTACGTTATTGTGTCTCATCGCCTGTATAATGCCTCAAATTGGCACTACTAACTTCTCGTTTAACAGGAAAACCAACTTGGGGTCATGTGTATACCTTGGCGGAGCTGTGAGTCCTTGTTATCAAGTCGGGGTTATACCCCTGACAGCATTATGCTTCAGGGATTATATCTGCATTATATTTAGAATGCCTCGCAGTTTTATACAAGATGGTCTGAATCTTGTAGCTTTATACAAGATTGTCTAACAGTATACTAACAGTGCCTGGAATTATAACACTACCTGGGAGCATTATACTAACAGTGTCCGGCACCAGTATAATGATAGATAATAATGCTCTCGATAAGAAAAATTACGAAACAAATTAGTTCTTTAAACAGAGTACATATTTATGTCTTTCTTCGTGATTGTGAAATATTGTGGTGATTGTGAATGATTGTGACTGTGAACGCCTTAGGAATTATTTATGTGAGTGTGATTTATTGTGAGAATAGTGAATTATCGCGGTGATTGTGAATTATTTGGTGTGAACCTCTGGTGTATTAACTTATTAATACACCAGAAAATCTGTTGTATTAATGAATTTATTAACTCCTCTGGTGTACTTTAAACCCTCTGGCCATTCACCTTATATATATATATATATATATATATATATATATATATATATATATATATATATATATATATATATATATATATATATATATATATATATATATATATATTTACTATTTCACTCTTTACGAGTCGTGATAATTAATGATCTAGGATGGACAGAAACGTAGTCACTATAGGCTATTGAGATGTGTGTGTGTGTGTGTGTGTGTGTGTGTGTGTGTGTGTGTGTGTGTGTGTGTGTGTGTGTGTGTGTGTGTGTGTGTGTGTGTGTGTGTGTGTTGTTTTATTCACATATTTAAGCGTTTAATGTGTATTATAGGCACCGGGAGAGGAGGAAATGAAGGTGTGTACAGGTACACTCGGGGTGTCGTGGGGTCCAGGAGTGTCGTCTGGGTGTAGGAAGGTGGTGTAATTGTTGTTGTGTCTGACAGTGTCTGTTCCAAGGCCAATTACGTTAGTGTGTAGTGTCTGGGGCTTTTGGTCCACCTGCTGAGTAACACACTACACACACACACACACACACACACACACACAGACACACACACACACACACACACACACACACACACACACACACACACACACACACACACACACACAGACACACACACACACACACACACACACACACACACACACACACACACACACACACACACACACACACACACACACACACAGACACACACACACACACACACACACACACAGACACACACACACACACACACACAAAACAAACCCCCATGAGCTTCAATAGACAGATTTTAAAACATGCATCAACAGAGGAATCTTCATTTTGTCTCAGACAAGAATACAACAAGTTTTCCCACAGTTGCTGCGAGACTGACACCAGTAACAAGGGGAAACATAGACAATTGGACACGTTTAGGGGCACCTTAACGATCGTGTCCGCAGCAGGACAGGCCCGACCACGTTTTCTTTCACCTCATACAACTGTTCACCTTGCTGTAAAATTGGTGCGCGAGAATTACCCAGCTGTTGTGGTTTGCATCCAGGAAATGTTGCAAGGCCATATGGCACTTGGAAATAAGACACATCTTATTTTCACTCTCATAAAATCGGTCGATCTTAGAAACATTTTATAACAAGAGCGAAAAATGTTATAACAATTAGGTCATTTCGCCTCAGACTATCAGACAACTTTATATATCTTAGAGCATTGCTTCTTAACCTCTTCATCTCTAAGGCATTGAAACGGTTTGTTTAAAGATCTGACTATTCAACGAGTCAGTTTTATATTAAATGGCAACAAACTCGTTTTTCATCTCTCAGTTGTAACTGAATATACAAGTAAATATTAAGCACTTAACACAAGGCAGTAGTTAAAACTTGTTCAATTAATGACATGGTTAACATAAGAACATAAGAAGAAGAAAGATAACAGCAGAAGACCCATTCACCCATACGAGGCAGCTCCTATTTATAACCACCCAAATGAACCAGTCTCCGTGGTGTAGTGGTAAGACACTCGCCTGGCGTTCCGCGAGCGCTTTGTCATGGGTTCGTATCCTGGCCGGGGAGGATTTACTGGGCGCAAATCCTTAACTGTAGCCTCTCTTTAACTCAACAGTAAAATGTGTACTTGGTTGTAACAACGATTCTTCGCAGCAGGGGATCGTATTCCAGGGACCATAGGATTAAGGACTTGCCCGAAACGCTACGCGTACTAGTGGCTCTACAAGAATATAACAACGCTTGTATATATCTCAAAAAAAAAAAAAAAAAAAAAAAATGGCTGCTGGCACAATTTTTCGATATTTAGGTTCATTGCTAGAGAGAAAAAAAGAGATTTAAGAGTAGGTGAGGTTCCACAGTCATCTTGATTCTTGGTTTTGATTTAATATATAACAGGTGGGAGCGTCTGATCTTATCAGTATGTTACGGGGGAATGGATAACATTTATCGGTGCTTTGAATACCGGTTCTGGATACTCATTTGTCACCTGTAATCAGTCGTATTGAATGGAACTTAACCCCCAGTGATGGGGGTCATACCAAAGGTCAACAAAGACTCTTTTTTTTTTTGACCAGACCACACACTAGAAATTGAAGGGACGACGACGTTTCGGTCCGTCCTGGACCATTCTCAAGTCGATTGTGAGAATCGACTTGAGAATGGTCCAGGACGGACCGAAACGTCGTCGTCCCTTCAATTTCTAGTGTGTGGTCTGGTCAACATACTTCAGCCACGTTATTGTGACTCATCGCCTGCATAAAGACTCTTGTTCTTCATTTGCATTTGCTCAATGTATTATATTTGATTCATATACTAGAAACTGATTCGTTAATCTACCTGTTATTGACATCAGGAAGGCAATTAAGTTTCCAACTTAGTTTGCTGACCCACAGTATTATCTCTGTGAACCTCGAGTTGTGAAACACAACTTTCCCAAGTTAGAAGGAACCCAAGTTTCCTTTTATCTAGTAATATGTATTAGGGTTTATCTTTAACCATGTTTAAACCTAACCTTATCAAAACTAACCTCTCCTAAACTCACCCTACATAACCCAATCAACCCTAACCTAACTTAGTCTCACTGCACATAACCCAATCAACCCTAACCTAACTTAGTCTCACTGCACATAACCCAATCAACCCTAACCTAACTTAGTCTCACTGCACATAACCCAATCAACCCTAACCTAACTTAGTCTCACCGCCCATAACCAAACCGAACCTAACCTAGACTCAATCAACCCCAAACAGACCCAACTTAGCCTCACCAAACCCAAAAACACCTGGAAAATACCTTCTCAGCGAGTTCTCGCGAGTCGTCCTCTAAACAAGCCCTCAAGCGTTCAAAACCAAAACACAAAATCAACTCAAGAACCAGCAATGACACGCGGCAACACAAACAGACGGCACTGGAACACAAACAGACGGCACTGGAACACAAACAGACGGCGCTGGAACACAAACAGACGGCACTGGAACACAAACAGACGGCGCTGGAACACAAACAGACGGCGCTGGAACACAAACAGACGGCACTGGAACACAAACAGACGGCGCTGGAACACAGACAGACGGCACTGGAACACAAACAGACGGCGCTGGAACACAAACAGACGGCGCTGGAACACAAACAGACGGCACTGGAACACAAACAGACGGCGCTGGAACACAAACAGACGGCACTGGAACACAAACAGACGGCACTGGAACACAAACAGACGGCGCTGGAACACAAACAGACGGCACTGGAACACAAACAGACGGCACTGGAACACAAACAGACGGCGCTGGAACACAAACAGACGGCACTGGAACACAAACAGACGGCGCTGGAACACAAACAGACGGCGCTGGAACACAAACAGACGGCGCTGGAACACAGACAGACGGCACTGAAACACAAACAGACGGCGCTGGAACACAAACAGACGGCGCTGGAACACAAACAGACGGCACTGGAACACAAACAGACGGCGCTGGAACACAAACAGACGGCACTGGAACACAAACAGACGGCGCTGGAACACAAACAGACGGCGCTGGAACACAAACAGACGGCACTGGAACACAAACAGACGGCGCTGGAACACAAACAGACGGCACTGGAACACAAACAGACGGCGCTGGAACACAAACAGACGGCACTGGAACACAAACAGACGGCGCTGGAACACAAACAGACGGCGCTGGAACACAAACAGACGGCGCTGGAACACAAACAGACGGCGCTGGAACACAAACAGACGGCGCTGGAACACAGACAGACGGCGCTGGAACACAAACAGACGGCGCTGGAACACATACATCAAGTTCAACTAAGTGCAGAACACAGTGTTCCAGCCAGAGCCTGGGCCAGCGCGACTGTATGTGTATGTGTTCCAATGAACTTACCAAGAGGTGTGAGAGGAAGGATTTGGGAATGTTGTTGAACGCAGCGACGCTAAAGTTGAATGAGTCAAGCTGTGAGTTGAATAAATAGTGAAGGTTATGGACTGGATTTGAATGTGTCCTATGTGGTGGAGCCTTATGGGAAAACACGCCCATAGGCTGGCGACGAGTCACAATAACGTGGCTGATGTATGTTGACCAGACCACACACTAGAAGGTGAAGGGACGACGACGTTTCGGTCCGTCCCGGACCATTCTCAAGTCGATTGTCAAGTCGACTTGAGAATGGTGAATCGACTTGATTCTCAAGTCGATTGTCAAGTCGACTTGAGAATGGTGAATCGACTTGATTCTCAAGTCGATTCACAATCGACTCTACAATGGTCCAAGACGGACCGAAACGTCGTCGTCCCTTCACCTTCTAGTGTGTGGTCTGGTCAAGACCCATAGGCTCTCTCTCGTTATTATTTAAAATTCAGCTACAAGGGAACTAAAAGTTCCAAGTAGCACGGGCTATGGTGAGCCCGTAGTGGACTTACCTAGCAAAGAAACGGGGCTGAAACTTGTGTGTCTCTCTCGTTTAAAGCCTGAGTATATATACACACACGTGTGTGTGTATTTCCGCCGTATTTTCATCACACCTAAGGGCCTATGTCAGCTAAACTTTCTATATTATCACGGGAAAAGATATGGAATGTCTTGTCAAATGTTTGACAGCTGTCACGGCGTAACTGTCAACTTTCTGACACAACTTGAGTTGACGCTGGTTACGTCAGACGGCACTTCTGGTGTTGAGGCACTTACAGTGCCATCAACACTTGCCTCGGTGCCACTCTCCCCCCCCCCCTAGTGCCAGTCACTGCCGCCACTGGTGTTGTGGTAACACTGTCGGACCTGTCCCCTAGGGACCAGGGACGCTCAATGATAAACTGGTTTCGTTTAGCGGCTCACAAATGAAATTACAATTATCGTCATGGGGAAGCGCAATAAATTAAATTAATAACCCGAAATATGATGTTCGTCCGAAACGCTTTTCACACATTTTCTGGCGCCTGACGTTCCTGACCTTTCTCGAACCCCTAACCTAACCCCCCCATTCCCTCCCCCCCCCCTTTGCCGCAGCAGACACTTTGTCTGGGGGATCCGAACCCTCTCTGATTCAGCTTCTGATTCGAGGCGATTTATGTTCTGGAATAAATAAAATAGCAACGAATTGCCATCATTGATCTGCGTTTTCATGCGCAGTTTTCTGTGTCGGCAACGCAGGTGTTAATGCACAGAGCGAGTTATTCTGGAGAGACCATCAACGCAGGGTTAAGCGTTACTGCCCCCCCCCCACCGGCTGTGTATTCATAGATAACGCACACCTCGCTAACATTTTTGCGTTATTAGTTCCGGGAACATGTTTCCCCTTGGCGGTGTTATCGAGAGGGGAGCCAGCTTCACCCTCTCTCCAAATCCTTAACCTTTATATATATATAAATGTATATATATATATATATATATATATATATATATATATATATATATATATATATATATATATATATATATATATATATATATATATATATATATATATATATATATATATATATGTCGTACCTAGTAGCCAGAACGCACTTCTCAGCCTACTATGCAAGGCCCGATTTGCCTAATAAGCCAAGTTTTCATTAATTATTTATTTTTCGACGACCTAACCTACCTAACCTAACCTAACCTAACTTTTTCGGCTACCTAACCTAACCTAACCTATAAAGATAGGTTAGGTTAGGTTAGGTAGGGTTGGTTAGGTTCAGTCAAATATCTACGTTAAATTTAACTCCAATAAAAAAAAATTGACCTTATACGTACTGAAATGGGTAGCTTTATTATTTCATAAGAAAAAAATTTGAGAAAATATATTAATTCAGGAAAACTTGGCTTATTAGGCAAATCGGGCCTTGCATAGTAGGCTGAGAAGTGCGTTCTGGCTACTAGGTACGACATATATATATATATATATATATATATATATATATATATATATATATATATATATATATATATATATATATATATATAAATGACTCAGGCAACAAGGTATATTGGAATAGTGTTTTATTAAATAGTTATACTTATCTCTCTCTCTCTCTCTCTCTCTCTCTCTCTCTCTCTCTCTCACTCAAGGAAAGGAAATGATACGTGATCCAGACAGAAGAGTTAGGGGGGACATGATCACCACATGCAAGATTCTCAAGGGAATCGACAGGGTTGATAAAGACAGTCTATTTAACACAAGGGGCACACGCACTAGGGAACACAGGTGGAAACTGAGTGCCCAAATGAGCCACAGACATATTAGAAAAAAAGTTTTTTAGTGTCAGAGTGGTTGACAAATGGAATGCATTAGGCAGTGATGTGGTGGAGGCTGACTCTATACACAGTTTCAAGTGTAGATATGATAGAGCCCGATAGGCTCAGGAACCTGTACACCAGTTGACTGACGGTTGAGAGGCGGGACCAAAGAGCCAGAGCTCAACCCCCGCAAGCACAACTAGGTGAGTACAGCATCGCCAGCACAGCATGAAGGCTGTTGAAGATGCTGAGTGCTCCTGTAGCGCAATAGAGCCCATTTCCCATGCATTTGTCCCAGGAAAACCAGCTTAACCGCCAGCCGTTTATACTTGGATATTTT
This sequence comes from Procambarus clarkii, assembly GCF_040958095.1. Classification (NCBI taxonomy): domain Eukaryota; kingdom Metazoa; phylum Arthropoda; class Malacostraca; order Decapoda; family Cambaridae; genus Procambarus; species Procambarus clarkii. The sequence continues at coordinate 9,282,937 of NC_091163.1, forward strand.
CCTGGATGCTGAAGAGTCCAGAGGGAGGAGGAGGAGGAGGTCCAGAGATGAAGAGAACCAGTGGAACGAAAGGAAGAAATGAATAATAATAAGAAGAAAACCAGAATAAAGGAAGAATGAAGTAAAGTTTGGAGATAAGACGGAGGAGAAACTTAGAGTGATATCTGTTGTATCTGATAACAGGGATAATTGGGGTAAACTAGGGTTAGTTGAGGCAAGGTAGTTACAGCTTAATTAGTTACTGTCGCATTTTAAATGGGACGAGAACAATCTTCGCGAGTCAAACCCATTTAGACAGGTAGATATATAATCTGTCTGTCTGTGAGAAAGAGAGAGACTAACACACAGTTGAAAGCCGGGACCAAAGAGCCGCAGCTCAACCCCCCGCAAGCACAACTAAGTGAGTACTAGGTGACCACACTCACACACACACACACACACACACACACACACACACACACACACACACACACACACACACACACACACACACACACACACACACACACACACACACACACACACACACACACACAACGCTGCTCCACAGCCATATCAGGAGGAAAACAGCAGTGAAGGAACAAGTGATGAAGCTGCGGAAAGGGGAGAACAGATACACAGAGAATGACAAGGAGGTGTGTGGAGAACTCAACAAGAGATTCCAGGAGATCTTCACAATAGAACAAGGAGAAGCCCCTGCACTAAATGAGGAGGCGGCAACCTTGGAAACCTTGGAGGAATTTGACCTCACCAGTGATGAGGTCAAAAGGTGTCTGCTGGAGCTAGATGTGACAAAGGCTGTTGGGCCTGATAGAATCTCACCATGGATACTAAAGGAAGGTGCAGAAGCACTAAGTGTGCCACTCTCTATGGTGTATAACAGGTCACTGGAAACAGGAGACTTACCAGAAAGTTGGAAGACAGCTAACGTGGTCCCAATATACAAAAAGGGTGACAGGCAAGAGGCACTGAATTACAGGCCATTTCCTTAACTTGTATACCATGCAAGGTGCTGGAGAAGATCGTGAGGAAAAGGCTCGTAGAGCATCTGGAGGGAAATAACTTTGTAACGCACCACCAACATGGGTTCAGAGATGGTAAATCGTGCCTCACAGGGTTAATAGAATTTTATGACCAGGCAACGAAAATTAGGCAGGAAAGAGAAGGGTGGGCCGACTGCATTTTCCTGGATTGCCAAAAAGCCTTCGACACAGTACCCCATAAAAGGTTGTTAAAAAAGTTGGAGCAACAGGCAGGAGTAAAAGGGAAGGTGCTCCAGTGGATAAGGGAGTACTTAAGCAACAGGAAACAGCGAGTAACGGTGAGGGGGAAGACATCAGAGTGGCGAGATGTCACCAGCGGAGTCCCACAGGGCTCAGTACTTGGACCCATCCTGTTTCTAATATATGTGAACGATCTTCCAGAGGGTATAGACTCATTCCTCTCGATGTTTGCTGATGATGCAAAAATTATGAAAAGAATCAAGACGGATGAAGATAGACAGAGACTACAGGATGACCTGGATAAACTGGAGGAATGGTCTAGAAAATGGCTGCTGAAGTTCAACTCTGGAAAGTGTAAGGTGATGAAATTAGGCGAAGGGAGCAGGAGGCTGAACACAAGGTATCATCTGGGAGGGGAAATCCTGCAAGAATCAAATAGAGAGAAGGATCTGGGGGTTGATATCACACCGAACCTGTCCCCAGAGGCCCACATCAAAAGAATATCATCAGCGGCATATGCTAGACTGGCCAACATAAGAACTGCCTTCAGAAACTTGTGTAAGGAATCTTTCAGAACCCTGTATACCACTTATGTAAGACCAATCCTGGAGTATGCAGCTCCAGCCTGGAGTCCATACCTAGTTAAACACAAGACAAAGTTAGAGAAGATTCAGCGGTATGCCACCAGGCTCGTCCCGGAACTGAGAGGATTGAGCTACGAGGAAAGGCTAAAGGAGCTGAACCTCACATCCCTGGAAAACAGAAGAGTAAGGGGAGACATGATAACCACCTACAAAATTCTCAGGGGAATTGACAGGGTGGACAAAGACAAACTATTCAGCACGGGTGGGACACGAACAAGGGGACACAGGTGGAAACTTAGTACCCAGATGAGCCACAGAGACGTTAGAAAGAATTTTTTCAGTGTCAGAGTAGTTAATAAATGGAATGCACTAGGAAGTGATGTGGTGGAGGCTGACTTCATACACAGTTTCAAATGTAGGTATGATAGAGCCCAGTAGGCTCAGGAATCTGTACACCAGTTGATTGACAGTTGAGAGGCGGGACCAAAGAGCCAAAGCTCAACCCCCGCAAGCACAATTAGGTGAGTACAATTAGGTGAGTACACAGCCTCGGGCCTCGTAGCCTGGTGGATAGCGCGCAGGACTCGTAATTCTGTGGCGCGGGTTCGATTCCCGCACGAGGCAGAAACAAATGGGCAAAGTTTCTTTCACCCTAAGTGCCCCTGTTACCTAGCAGTAAATAGGTACCTGGGAGTTAGTCAGCTGTCACGGGCTGCTTCCTGGGGTGTGTGTGTGTGTGGTGTGGGGAAAAAAAAAGTAGTTAGTAAGTTAGTAGTTAGTTAGTAAACAGTTGATTGACAGTTGAGAGGCGGGCCGAAAGAGCAAAGCTCAACCCCCGCAAAAACACAACTAGTAAACACAACTAGTAAACACACACACCTTCCCATGACAAGCTCTATTACAATTATAGAGTCAGGCAGGTGTATCTGGCAGAGCATCAAGCATCCTGACAGCTTCCTGGAAACTGGAACCGGCCCAGCACCCTGAAGACCGTCTGGAACTATGGAAAGTCATTACCTCTGACGCTCTCTGGTCAGTGATGATGACACCATCAAAGGCCAGACTTCACTATTTGTTGATAATGCATCATAATGCAGGAAAATCAGGGATAATGGTTATTGCAGGAGGCTCAGGGCTTCCTCCTGAACCTTTCTGTAAGTTACATGCATTGTGAAATAAATGATTAATGGCCAATGAACTGACACCGTTTCAGTCCGTTGAAAAACATTCCACATGAAAAAATAAATAACTAATAAATGAATAAATAATAAAATAAATAAATGAATCACCTATGCTCAAACCTCCGACTTGTCATCCTTTTAAAGTTTTCCTAAACCGGTTTAGTTTGAATCAAAAGTCGATATTTCCTGTCCAATCTCTTGGTCTAGATTGCTGGTGGAGGTTCCACAAATACCTTCACATCCACCGTCCTCATTTCCACAACCTAACCTAACCTAACCTAACCTAACCTAACCTAACCTAACCTAACCTAACCTAACCTTCACATCCACCGTCCTCACGTCCACAACCTAACCTAACCTAACCTAACCTAACCTAACCTAACCTAACCTAACCTAACCTAACCTAACCTAACCTAACCTAACCTAACCTTCACATCCCCCGTCCTCACGTCCACAACCTATGTGAGAGCAGGTTGTGGACGGGAGTCAGTGGCGTTTGTTGAATTAATTGCAGATTGTGGTAACTTCAGGATCTAGCCACTGAAGGCTGTAAATATGATATGGGGGACAAGTCCACCCAGACCCTGAGTCTGTGCCAAGACAGATACGTCTGTACCCAAACACTTTTAATACATAATGCAAAAATTTTGCGGCGAGACACACACACAAGCAGCTGATAACTTTCCTTGAAAGTTTTCTATATAACATCTTGCCATGAGTTGAAGACTGGAGTGTAAACAAAGGAATTAAGGTCTGAGCACAGTTGTGTGGGTTCAAGAGAGCACAGTGTGAGGGCTCAAGAGAGCACAGTGTGTAGGCTCAAGAGAGTACAGTGTGTGCGCTCAAGAGAGCACAGTGTGTGGGCTCAAGAGAGTACAGTGTGTGCGCTCAAGAGAGCACAGTTTGTGGGCTCAAGAGAGCACAAAGAGCGGGCTCAAGAGAGCATAAAGTGTAAGCTCAAAAGACCATAGTATGTGAGTTCAAGAAAGCTCAGAGTGGGGCTCAAGAGAGCACAGTATGTAGGCTCAAGACAACACAGTGTGAGAGCTCAAGAGAGCACAAGGTGCAGGGCTCAAAAGAGAGAGAGAGAGACAGAACAGCACGTGGGTTCAAGAGACCAAATCAAAGACTAGCAACAACTTCTAAGGTCTTCGCTGGTCTTTTAGCCAATGAAATCTCCATTAAACTCGGACCGGCGGACCAGAAATCGTCTGATTCTTACCATGTCAAAAATTAGCACTGACAAGCCTTTTATCCTCACAACAAATTTGACCAATGGAAATCTCTGAGTGTCTCATGGAAATAAAAAACAAATCGATCAGCCATTGGAAAAAAAGTTTATACTACGAGCTGGTTGAAGCATCATTGTCAGAGACGCCTCACTCTACAGTATAGTTCCAGCTCTACACTATATAAATGAAAGTTATTGGAAAACTGTTTCAGTTAATAAAATTTTATTGTCTAATTTCATTGAATAACTCGATACTTTCTATATGTTAATGTGAATATTTATATTTCACTGCAGTCACAGTAATATATTATACTTCACCTTTACCTGAACCACTAGTCAATGATTCAGATCACTGAAAAATCCTCGCCCCCTGTGACCAAAACAAATCAGGAAAAACAGGGATGAGACAGAATGAAAAAAGGGAAATATGAGAAGAGAAAGATGCCTAATTGTAAAACGAGAATAAGGAGGAAGGGAAGAGAAGAAGCATAGATGAAATGATGGTTTAATGTGTCTTATCTCTCCCCCACAAACACCTCTCCTGCCTGGACGGTTTAGGATATTTCCTGCAGGGTATTACTTTAAATCTTCCAAGGAAGCTCACAGCCTTCTAGTTATTACTATAAACTATCCTCGAGAGCCTTACACAGTTTTGCCGCACCTTCGTGGCTACCTGTAGTCCTTGTTATGGTTGACCGTGTGTGTGTGTATGTGTGTGTATATGTGTAAGTGTGTGTATGTGTGTGTATATGTGTAAGTGTGTGTATATATGTGTTTAGGGGTACCGCCTCAGGCAGTTTTGCAAGGACTCATCAATTCTGAGATGATCAAAGGCATTCAGAGGAAAGCTAAGCATTTATTTGAAATAAGCATTATATATAGTTTGAATATATGTACTCACCTAGTTGTGTTTGCGGGGGTTGAGCTCTGGCTCTTTGGTCCCGCCTCTCAACCGTCAATCAACAGGTGTACAGGTTCCTGAGCCTATTGGGCTCTATCATATCTACACTTGAAACTGTGTATGGAGTCAGCCTCCACCACATCACTTCCTAATGCATTCCATTTGTCAACCACTCTGACACTAAAAAAGTTCTTCCTAATATCTCTGTGGCTCATTTGGGCACTCAGTTTCCACCTGTGTCCCCTTGTGCGTGTTCCCCTTGTGTTAAATAGACTGTCTTTATCTACCCTATCAATTCCCTTCAGAATCTTGAATGTGGTGATCATGTCCCCCCTAACTCTTCTGTCTTCCAGCGAAGTGAGGTTTAATTCCCGTAGTCTCTCCTTGTAGCTCATACCTCTCAGCTCGGGTACTGTGTGTGTATGTGTGTGTGTGTGTGTGTGTGTGTGTGTGTGTGTGTGTGTGTGTGTGTGTGTGTGTGTGTGTGTGTGTGTGTGTGTGTGTGTGCGTGCGTGTGTATGTGTGTGTGTGTGTGTGTGTGTGTGTGTGTGTGTGTGTGTGTGTGTGTGTGTGTGTGTGTGCGTGCGTGTGTATGTGTATGTGTGTGTGTGTGTGTGTGTGTGTGTGTGTGTGCGTGCGTGTGTATGTGTGTGTGTGTGTGACAGAAAAAATAAAAAAAGGAAAAAAAAATCATTCTCACTCAAGATAACCAAGAAAGATAAGCTGCCGTAACTAAAAAAAAAAAATCAGCCTCTGGCATTCAGACACTTGTTCCACATTATGAAAAAAACGATTCTGCTCAGAGAGTTGAAAATGGAGCAGACTAATTGCTCAACTACTCATCCCGTGGCAGTAACAAGTCATGCAGTCGTATTGAGGCCCCAGAAATGGGAGGGATATATATATATATATATATATATATATATATATATATATATATATATATATATATAGATACTTCGATAGATACAGCGATAGCAGGCGGCTTGACGTTTGCGAGGCACTACACATCAAGAAGTCAACACCAGCAATCAACAGCCAATTATTGCACAACTATATTCTACCCACCTCAAGACTCCGCTCCAATATAGAAGCATCAAGAAATATATATATATATATATATATATATATATATATATATATATATATATATATATATATATATATATATATATATATATATATATATATATATATATATATATATATATATATATATAACCCCCCAGTACTTGTTGTTAAGTACTTCCCCTTTGTACGCTTTTCACAAAGGTACAACGAAATCCCATTAACGTGAATTGATTGTGCATTTGAGGTAGCCTTAAGACCTATAGGCCATTAAGGACTCTACTAACTCATTGCCCTCAGTGTTACTCCTTAACTCTTACACTGTATACTTCAAGCGTGGGAGTCAATGAACAATGACTTGAGAATGGTCCAGGACGGACCGAAACGTCGTCGTCCCTTCACCTTCTAGTGTGTGGTCTGGTCAACTGTCTCCTTCAATCATTTATGTCAACAATTGCCGCCACGAGAGTGCAGAACACGCCGCAATACGAGCAATTTTCTGCAACTTTTCAACTGCATAAAGTTTTCCACCTGACGTTGCTCTCCGGCACAAGAGACGTTCAGTACTGAAAATCTCGGAACTTTGTCACTTAAGTCTATTATATTGTCGTTATTGTCTTGTGAAATGAAATTTTCTGTCTGGCTCTCCTTGTTAACCTTTTCAATTTCTTAACTTATTCAGGGCAAATGCTAAACAAATTTGATGATAAATAAATAAATAAATAAAAATCCTTTGTTGTGGATGCTGGTGGCTCAGACGGTAGAGCTACGAACGGCTGCTTTTGTGGCTTGCGGTTCGAGGTCAATTTTCTTTACATGTGTTAGAAAAGTACAAAATATTACTGTAGTATTGAAGACAGGAAGAAAACTATTGATTTTATTGATGAATTTAGCCTTATTGATCAATAAATACCTAAGTAAGTACTTTTCTTTACTAGCTGCACTGCTATTATTTTCTAGTCATATAAACATTAACGAGATCCTTAGAGGAATATATTACAATAAAAAAAATTATAAATACAACAATTAACAATCATTTAGGAAAATCTATATTGTACGAGATGTATTTAAACATATTTAACTGGTTGAGTCATGCAAAGTCAATGGAGTTCATTAACTGTGTAACTAACGTTAACGTAACGATCCATTCACCAATCTGAATAACAACATTGACCTTAATTGGTGTGCAGTCTCTTCCCCCCGTGATCTTGAATGGCTCATTAAACCTGAGAGCTGTTACAAGTAGTTGTTAATTGACACTACTGGTTGTTAATTGGTACTAATGGTTGTTAATTGGTACTAATGGTTGTTAACTGATACTAATGGTTGTTAACTGGTACTAGAGGTTGTTAATTGCTTGACCTTGGTAACCTCGGCCATGGAAAATACAACAGAATACAACTGATGTAGTTCTGCCGTAATGGAGTGAACTTTGGAGTTAAAACGATGCATTTCGAGGTTACAAGTACTCCCAGAGTCAAGGATAGGAAGAATGTACCTCGATTTTGACCCCTGACCCCTGATTTTGACCCCTGACCCCTGACCCCTGATTTTGACCCCTGACCCCTGATTTTGACCCCTCGATTTTGACCCCTCGATTTTGACCCCTGACGCCTCCACACGATGCTAACCACAACAGCTGCCTAACTCCCGAGGGACCTGTTTCCATTCTAGGTGGACAAAACAATCATGTAAAAGGAAACGTGCCCAATCGTTTCTGTTTTGGCCAGGGATTGAGCCTGGATTTCGCGTTTTTTGTTTTATATTTCCCTTCATATCAGGAATACCAAACGTGAGAGTGGAGGGTGAACCGACACGGTTTTCTGATATATATATATATATATATTTATATATATATATATATATATATATATATATATATATATATATATATATATATATATATATATATATATATATATATATATATATATATATATATTGTGACGGTAAAGTGTTGGAGTGTTGATGTTCGGCAGGTTCAATAGCTGGGGGCAATGCCTCGTCACATTTACAGAAAAAAAAGAACCCCTGCTAGCCTGTTTGTGGTAAGGTAATGGGAAGACACACAAAACACAAAGTATAAACAATGAAATTTTAATTACTCTAGAAAACAAGATATGAACAAAGACAATCCCTTGGCTTACGTAAAATTCAAAACAAGTCAACAAACAAAACAACATGAATAATTAATGGCTGTGAAATTTACTCTAAGACAAAATAAAGTGCAGAATAATAGTGGTAATATAAATCAGGTGCTGAGTATACTGGCTTTAAGCTGCCACCTCCCTTAGTACACGACAGCCAGAGCTTTGTCTACTAGAGAGAGATGTCAACTCCAAAGAGCACAGAGATATTCTGAGGAGTACGGCGTGTGCTGGGCCAGACGTCGACTCAGGTAGTGGCGTGAGTGCAGGTGCGGCGACACACCAGCCAATCAGGAGCGGGCAGGCGGAGAATGGGTAGTTTGCTGGTTGACGGCGGGCGGGAGCCAGTGTGTCTGGTGGTGCAAGGTACGCTTTGCTTCCTGGGCAAAACGTTTGGCGATACTGGTGGACCTATCTTCAATATAGTATCTTGTACTTGAATGACGTGAATTATGTAGGGAAGAGCAGGCTCAATCTCTCTTGAAAGAGATTATCGTCACAATATATATATATATATATATATATATATATATATATATATATATATATATATATATATATATATATATATATGTAAGCATCGTAAATGAAATGAGGTTTTCTTTATGCAAGAAAGAAATCACAAAATATACTGAATTATATAGTCCTTTTTAAAACTAAACTAAAACCCCCAAAAGCAATATTTATTTTCAGATTTAACCTAAGATGATCTAGCATTATTATTTTAAAAGATACATACACACGAAAAATATAAAATTAGCAAATTTGTTATTTTTTGTGGGGGGGGGGGGGAGGGATTAGCTGTAATGAAATTTATTATCATTGAAAAAAGGAAAGCGGGGAGAGGTATGCGTTATATAAAAGAGCCCCAAGAGCAAAGATAGAGCCAAAAAGCTCTTTTCCTCTCATCACATTAAACCGTGTTTAAGAGTCCAGCAGCAGACACAGCTAATGAAATTCTTGGGGTAGCTGAGGGCAATTAAAACACCGTCATATTAAATCCTTGAACACTAGGCCCCACAGACACTATTTTTGATGGTGAGGTCTTTCCCAGCTCACCATCAAAAATAGTGTCTGTGGGGCCTAGTGTTTAAATCCTTGAACACTAGGCCCCACAGACACTATTTTTGATGGTGAGGTCTTTCCCAGCTCACCATCAAAAATAGTGTCTGTGGGGCCTAGTGTTTAAATCCTTGAACACTAGGCCCCACAGACACTATTTTTGATGGTGAGGTCTTTCCCAGCTCACCATCAAAAATAGTGTCTGTGGGGCCTAGTGTTTAAATCCTTCAACACTAGGCCCCACAGACACTATTTTTGATGGTGAGCTGGGAAAGACCTCACCATCAAGAATAGAAAAAACAACAAATAACCCAACCGCAATGGAAACCTAGGAGAGTGGGTTCATAAGTGAGGTGCTTCACCTTCCCCTCATACT
>NC_091163.1:9297709-9330209 GCF_040958095.1 Procambarus clarkii
GCAGTAGTATATTGTCCCCCTCATACTCATCCTGTGAGCAGTGGTATATTGTCCGCCTCATACTCATCCTGTGAGTATGTCCAGTCGAGCCTGGCCTCGGGCCGGGCTTGGGGAGTAGAAGAACTCCCAGAACCCCATCAACCGGGTTAACCAGGTATCATACTCATCCTGTGAGCAGTGGTATATTGTCCCCCTCATACTCATCCTGTGAGCAGTAGTATATTGTCCCCCTCATACTCATCCTATGAGCAGTGGTATATTGTCCACCTCATACTCATCCTATGAGCAGTGGTATATTGTCCACCTCATACTCATCCTATGAGCAGTGGTATATTGTCCACCTCATACTCATCCTATGAGCAGTATAGCCCATAAGAATATTAGAGACCACACGAGGTCTCAAAACACACCTCAGAGACCACACGAGGTCTCAAAACACACCTCAGAGACCACACGAGGTCTCAAAACACACCTCAGAGACCACACGAGGTCTCAAAACACACCTCAGAGACCACATGAGGTCTCAAAACACACCTCAGAGACCACACGAGGTCTCAAAACACACCTCAGAGACCACACGAGGTCTCAAAACACACCTCAGAGACCACACGAGGTCTCAAAACACACCTCAGAGACCACACGAGGTCTCAAAACACACCTCAGAGACCACACGAGGTCTCAAAACACACCTCAGTGGAGACCTTTAACATAAACAATTACAGCTAACCTGTAACACTTTATAATTATAATAACCACGTATTACAAACTCTATCACTGTAACAGTAAATTAGTATACATTGCTGGTTATCTTTTGTTTATCTTTAGGGAGGGAACTATCAGGGGGAGAAAGCGCCAAGTCATTACAACTATATAGCCCTGGGAAGCGGGGGTCTGGATAAGGATTCAACATTGCCTTTATTTACTGCAAACTTATAAATGGCGTCGGGATTATAATATTCCTGCAATCTAATATAAGTAAGGATTCACTACATAAATACTTTAAAACTCTATATTAAGTATGCATCTATATCTGTGTCTGGCTTCAGACAACCTAACCTAATCTAACCTAACCTAACCTAACCTAACCTTGAAATTTGACTGTAAGTAATTGACTCCTAGCAAGGAGGAAAGGGAGGCTGAAATTATGCAGCTGTCTACTGCTGTGTTTTCAATAATGTTGAGTGCAACCGGACACTCAATGAATGCCTCAGGCACTCAATGAATGCCTCAGACACTCAATGAATGCCTCAGGCACTCAATGAATGCCTCAGACACTCAATGAATGCCTCAGACACTCAATGAATGCCTCAGGCACTCAATGAATGCCTCAGAAACTCAATGAATGCCTCAGGCATTCAATGAATGCCTCAGGCACTCAATGAATGCCTCAGACACTCAATGAATGCCTCAGGCACTCAATGAATGCCTCAGAAACTCAATGAATTCCCCAGGCACTCAATGAATGCCCCAGGCACTCAATGAATGCCCCAGGCACTCAATGAATGCCCCAGGCACTCAATGAATGCCTCAGGCACTCAATGAATGCCTCAGGCACTCAATGAATGCCTCAGACACTCAATGAATGCCTCAGGCATTCAATGAATGCCTCAGACACTCAATGAATGCCTCAGGCACTCAATGAATGCCTCAGGCATTCAATGAATGCCTCAGGCACTCAATGAATGCCTCAGACACTCAATGAATGCCTCAGGCATTCAGTGAATGCCCCAGGTACTCAATGAATGCCCCAGGCACTCAATGAATGCCCCAGGCACTCAATGAATGCCCCAGGCACTCAATGAATGCCCCAGGCACTCAATGAATGCCCCAGGCACTCAGTGAATGCCCCAGACACTCAGTGAATACCCCAGACACTCAATGAATGCCCCAGGCACCCAATGAATACCCCAGACACTCAGTGAATACCCCAGACACTCAATAAATGTCTCAGGCACCCAATGAATACCCCAGGCATTCAATGAATGCCTCAGAAACTCAATGAATTCCCCAGGCATTCAATGAATGCCACAGTTCTCGCACTTTAATATGGAGAAACAAATACTTTCCTCCCTTGACACAACAACTGAAAAAAAACAAAATGAAAAAAAGGATAGTGTTTGGGTCCTCGCATTGCAACATGTCAATATCACGTCTCTTTGACCCTCCCAGCTGGCCAGGCGCCGCTCAGTTACCCCCAAAGGTCCGGTGACCTGACACAGTGTGACATGTGAGGTCCGGTTAATTGGTACGTGCGTATATATGAGGTCCGGTTTAGTGTCAAGTTGATATATGAGGTCCGGTTTAGTGTCAAGTTGATATATGAGGTCCGGTTTAGTGTCAAGTTGATATATGAGGTCCGGTTTAGTGTCAAGTTGATATATGAGGTCCGGTTTAGTGTCAAGTTGATATATGAGGTCCGGTTTAGAGTCACGTTGATATATAAGGTCCAGTTAGTGTCAAGTTGATATATGAGGTCCGGTTTAGTGTCAAGTTGATATATGAGGTCCGGTTTAGTGTCAAGTTGATATATGAGGTCCGGTTTAGTGTCAAGTTGATATATGAGGTCCGGTTTAGTGTCACGTTGATATATGAGGTCCAGTTAGTGTCAAGTTGATATATGAGGTCCGGTTTAGTGTCAAGTTGATATATGAGGTCCGGTTTAGTGTCAAGTTGATATATATGAGGTCCGGTTTAGAGTCACGTTGATATATAAGGTCCAGTTTATTATTTTGGTAAGGTCCGGTTTATTGTTGCATCACATAATAATATATTTTACAGAAAACTTCAAGTAGAAAAGGTCATTATACAGAGGTTAAAAACAGAGCCAAAAACAATAAAATACCAAAATAAAACATGAATAAAAAAGGAAGTTAAAGGCATAAATAAAAAAGAATAAAAAAAACAGGCCTACTACAGTACATAAGAAGTAGGCCTATTTTTTTTTGAACATGAAAAGGAGGCTTTTTCAATACACAGGAAGAGTAGGCCAAACATTAAACAAATAAACCTACCTTTTTAGATGAGTAGGAGGCCTACTTTTAAACTAGAAACGTAGGCCTATGTTTAAAGATATTCTTGCTTGGCTTTCGGAGGCCAGTACTGAGGACTAATGATGTAAATCGAGGCAGAAATACGACAAGGAGAACAATGGACCCAAGATAATCTCCTTTCGACGCGCGTCTGGAATCTTTGGCGTCTGTGATTAAGGAGAGAGAGAGATAGGGAGAGGGAGAGAGAGGGAGAAAGAGGGAGGGAGGGAGAGAGGGAGAGGGAGGGAGGGAGAGAGGGAGAGGGAGAGAGGGAGGGAGTGGTCAGTATATATATATCTGTGTGTGTGTGTGTGTGTGTACTCACCTAGTTGTACTCACCTAGTTGTGTTTGCGGGGGTTGAGCTCTGGCTCTTTGGTCCCGCCTCTCAACCGTCAATCAACAGGTGTACAGCTTCCTGAGCCTATCGGGCTCTGTCATATCTACACTTGAAACTGTGTATGGAGTCAGCCTCCACCACATCACCCCCTAATGCATTCCATTTGTCAACCACTCTGACACTAAAAAAGTTCTTTCTAATATCTCTGTGGCTCATTTGGGCACTCAGTTTCCACCTGTGTCCCCTTGTGCGTGTTCCCCTTGTGTTAAATAGACTGTCTTTATCTACCCTATCAATCCCCTTCAGAATCTTGAATGTGGTGATCATGTCCCCCCTAACTCTTCTGTCTTCCAGCGAAGTGAGGTTTAATTCCCGTAGTCTCTCCTCGTAGCTCATACCTCTCAGCTCGGGTACTAGTCTGGTGGCAAACCTTTGAACCTTTTCCAGTTTAGTCTTATCCTTGACTAGATATGGACTCCATGCTGGGGCTGCATACTCCAGGATTGGCCTGACATATGTGGTATACAAAGTTCTGAATGATTCTTTACACAAGTTTCTGAATGCCGTTCGTATGTTGGCCAGCCTGGCATATGCCGCTGATGTTATCCGCTTGATATGTGCTGCAGGAGACAGGTCTGGCGTGATATCAACCCCCAAGTCTTTTTCCTTCTCTGACTCCTGAAGAATTTCCTCTCCCAGATGATACCTTGTATCTGGCCTCCTGCTCCCTACACCTATCTTCATTACATTACATTTGGTTGGGTTAAACTCTAACAACCATTTGTTCGACCATTCCTTCAGCTTGTCTAGGTCTTCTTGAAGCCTCAAACAGTCCTCTTCTGTTTTAATCCTTCTCATAATTTTAGCATCGTCCGCAAACATTGAGAGAAATGAATCGATACCCTCCGGGAGATCATTTACTGATTATCATCAGAAAATCTTGTTTCTGATTATCATCAGAAACAAGATAGGACCGAGTACAGAGCCCTGTGGGACTCCACTGGTGACTTCACGCCAATCGGAGGTCTCACCCCTCACCGTAACTCTCTGCTTCCTATTGCTTAGATACTCCCTTATCCACTGGAGCACCTTACCAGCTACACCTGCCTGTCTCTCCAGCTTATGTACCAGCCTCTTATGCGGTACTGTGTCAAAGGCTTTCCGACAATCCAAGAAAATGCAGTCCGCCCAGCCCTCTCTTTCTTGCTTAATCTGTGTCACCTGATCGTAGAATTCTATCAAGCCTGTAAGGCAAGATTTACCCTCCCTGAATCCATGTTGGCGATTTGTCACGAAGTCCCTTCTCTCCAGATGTGTTACCAGGTTTTTTCTCACGATCTTCTCCATCACCTTGCATGGTATACAAGTGTGTGTGTGTGTGTGTGTACTCACCTATATGTACTCACCTATATGTGCTTGCAGGATCGAGCATTGACTCTTGGATCCCGCCTTTCTAGCTATCGGTTGTTTACAGCAATGACTCCTGTCCCATTTCCCTATCATACCTAGTTTTAAAAGTATGAATAGTATTTGCTTCCACAACCTGTTCCCCAAGTGCATTCCATTTTTCTACTACTCTCACGCTAAAAGAAAACTTCCTAACATCTCTGTGACTCATCTGAGTTTCCAGTTTCCACCCATGTCCCCTCGTTCTGTTATTATTACGTGTGAACATTTGATCTATTTCCACTTTGTCAATTCCCCTGAGTATTTTATATGTCCCTATCATATCTCCTCTCTCCCTTCTTTTCTCTAGTGTCGTAAGGTTCAGTTCCTTCAGCCGCTCTTCATATCCCATCCCTCGTAGCTCTGGGACAAGCCTCGTCGCAAACCTCTGAACCTTCTCCAGTTTCTTTATGTGTTTCTTCAGGTGGGGGCTCCATGATGGCGCGGCATACTCTAAGACGGGTCTCACGTAGGCAGTGTAAAGCGCCCTAAAAGCTTCCTCATTTAGGTTTCTGAATGAAGTTCTAATTTTCGCCAGTGTAGAGTACGCTGCTGTCGTTATCCTATTTATATGTGCCTCAGGAGTTAGATTAGGTGTCACATCCACTCCCAGGTCTCTTTCTCGAATCGTTACAGGTAGGCTGTTCCCCTTCATTGTGTACTGTCCCTTTGGTCTCCTGTCACCTGATCCCATTTCCATAACTTTACATTTACTGGTGTTAAACTCCAGTAGCCATTTCTCTGACCATCTCTGCAGCCTGTTTAAGTCCTCTTGGAGGATCCTACAATCCTCGTCTGTCACAACTCTTCTCATTAATTTTGCGTCATCTGCAAACATCGACATGTATGATTCCACTCCTGTAAACATATCATTTACGTAAATTAGAAAGAGGATTGGTCCCAGCACCGATCCTTGAGGTACTCCACTTGTTACTGTTCGCCAGTCCGACTTTTCGCCCCTTACCATTACCCTCTGGCTCCTTCCTGTTAGGTAGTTCTTCACCCATACTAGGGCCTTTCCGCTTACTCCTGCCTGCCTCTCAAGTTTGTATAGCAGTCTCATGTGCGGTACCGTATCAAAGGCCTTTTGGCAGTCAAGAAATATGCAGTCTGCCCAGCCTTCTCTGTCCTGCCTTATCCTTGTTACTTTATCATAGAATTCTAAAAGGTTTGTTAGGCATGATTTCCCTGTCCAGAACCCATGTTGGTGCTTGTTTACAAACCCAATGCTCTCCAGGTGCTCAACAAGTCTTAGCCTAATTATTCTTTCAAGTATTTTGCAGGGTATGCTTGTCAGTGATACGGGTCTGTAGTTAAGTGCCTCCTCCCTATCCCCCTTTTTGAAAATCGGTACGACATTTGCCTCCTTCCTGCAACTGGGCAATTCTCCCGACATAAGTGACTCATTGAAGATCATTGCCAGAGGCACGCTGAGAGCCTGCGCTGCCTCTTTAAGTATCCACGGTGATACTTTGTCTGGTCCAACAGCTTTATTTGCATCCAGTGTTGTCAACTGTTTCATTACATCCTCTGCTGTCACCTCTATATCTGATAGTCTTTCATCTTGGGTAATCTCTTCTAACAATGGGAGCTGCTCAGGCTCGGTAGTGAACACTCCATGGAATTTTGCATTCAGTACCTCGCAGATTTCCTTGTCGCTTTCTGTATATGCCCCTTCTGTTTTCCTCAGTCTTGTCACTTGGTCATTTACCGACATCTTCCTTCTTATATGGCTATGTAGTAATTTTGGTTGCTTTTTCGCCTTGACTGCAATATCGTTCTCATAATTTCTTTCCGACACTCGTCTTATGTTAATGTAATCATTCCTAGCTCTGTTACATCTAATCCTGTTGTCCTCTGTGTGTGTGTGTGTGTGTGTGTGTGTGTGTGTGTGTGTGTGTGTGTGTGTGTGAGTGTATTCCATATGTGTCATGGAATTATATGTTTACCCTGATAGACATTATTGTCCTTATCTAACAAGGACTTTGTTATTGTTATTATAAATTAGAGGATATTTGAGGTCTGAGATATTCCTCATTGGTATTGGAAACCTCTCCTTAACGTACCAATAAATTAATTTACGAATTCACGTTTTATAAAACCGTTTACAGGTTTCAAGGTTTTATTCCTATTAAAACCCGTTAGCAAAACTCGAATTTTAGAGATTAATTATGAAGATACTATAAGAACCAACTTGCAGAGGTAAACCTGGTTAGAGAGTCAACATGGAGAAATATGGGACGGGGATCGAGCGCCTCCAAGAACAGCTACGAGATCCTATTACGTAAATATTGAGTGTGTTTAAGGGTAGTTAGGATCTTGGAAGACATAGAGGGAATGAATTAGATATGTGTGTGTGTCGGGGGGGGGGGGGGGGGGGGGGAATTTGGCGGGTCCCAGGGTAAAACTAAGTCACGTGGCCTCTGGCTAATTTACATAGTTGTATCATAAACAAATATGTTACGATTATGTGACATAATTGAATGTTAAAATATGAATGTTAAACATTCCTTGGGAGTTGTTCATTCATGCTGTTGGTGCTTGTGGCTCACAGCGAGGGTTGAGTATAGTGCTATGATAGACGGTGATAACTTTACAAAAAGTCCTCAACTTAATTATTTAAGTTGAGGAAGTTTTCTGAGCTTTGGTTTAAAGGCCCTACGGGCTCACCATAGCCCGTGCTACTTGGAACTATGTGTTCCAAGTAGCGAATCTTTAACAACAAACAATTGAGCTTTGTTCAAACATATGCTTTGTAACACAAGAGGTTTGCGACCTCGGCTCACAGCTGAGAGACTCGGGCTCACCACGCAGGCCAGATAGAAGCAGTTGGGCATGTTTCCTTTCACCTGATGTGCTTATTCATCTAGCTGTTAAGACAAGATTCTGTGAATTAGATAATTATTCTGAGTTGCATCCTGGAAAATGTCAATAGTTGACATAGTGGGAGAGGGGTTGGGGAGTGGTGGGGGGGGGGGGGTTGTGGGGGGGGGGGGTTGTGGGGGGGGGTTGTGGGGGGGGTTGTGGGGGGGGATCTCAATGAATAAAACCACAGGCTTTCTGTCCCCGATAAAAATGTATATATATATATATATATATATATATATATATATATATATATATATATATATATATATATATCCTCACCAGTTCGATCCCTTTATACTGCATTTCAACGTTCCGTTGCTTGACTTATAACTGCACTCCACATACCGCGAACTCAAACGAGGCTGTTAACAGCTCCGTGCATGAAATCCACTTTGGCCGGATGTTGAATTATGCAAATCACCACCAACCAGGGTCGTAAGTGGTCGTTAAGACGCTCCTTGTACCAGGCGGCCTCCCTGGTTATGTGGCCAAGATCTATAACTACACCAATATATTTATTTTATCCTCTGAACGAGGCTGTTTTGAGTCGTAAACGGTGTGGAGTGATTTTTTTTTGTGGTCGTAGGCGATTTGTAGTGAGGTGGTTCTCGTCGTCGACGACGTGTAGATAACTGGATCTTGTCGTCGACGACGTGTAGATAACTGGATCTTGTCGTCGACGACGTGTAGTGAACTGGATCTTGTCGTCGACGACGAGTAGATAACTGGATCTTGTCGTTGACGACGTGTAGTGAACTGGTTCTTGTCGTCGACGACGTGTAGTGAACTGGTTCTTGTCGTCGACGACGTGTAGTGAACTGGATCTTGTCGTCGATGACGTGTAGTGAACTGGTTCTTATCGTAGACGACGTGTAGTGAACTGGTTCTTATCATAGACGACGTGTAGTGAACTGGTTCGAGTCACAGACGACGTGTATTGAGGTGTTTACTCATAAACAACAAGTAATGAGCTTGTTAAGAGTCTGAGGCAACACACGATGAGTGGTTTAGTTCTAATTAACTCAACAACACATCACAACACTCATATCGTTGAACAGCTTCAACAGATAAACCACTATTTCCTCAAACTATCTCTTCAATCAACAATTCTTAAGAGTGGGAATACAAATTTACTGATGATTTGATGATTGACTTCACAAAGAAAACCAGTCATGTTAAAAATAAATACCAGTTGGTACTTGTAACTAGTCAAGTTGAAACGAGTTAAGATCATGTCTTAAGGCTGAACTCATGAGCCTCTCAGCCTTGATGATATTTTGCCCTTCCTGTGGCCTCCTAAATGATGAATAATGATGAATAAGTAAACATCTAGTGAAGATAACTTAAGCTGTGTTAAGCGTTGTTAAACACAAGGATGAGATGCTGTAGTGAAAAATCAGATATCATCATTAGAACCTGTTAATTATTAATTAATAACTATACTAATAACCCATTTGTATTTACGTCATTTCAAATCAACTTCATTTTAATTATCATATTTGACCCTGGGTATTTATTTATGGCGGTCTAGCATGTGAAGCAATGTGGTATTTCATTAAAATTTCACATATCTACTAAAATAGTTATCTTATTAGGCTGCTATCTCTTTCAGTAGACCAATATTCTCGAATTATTAAGATTGTTACTTCATAAAATAAGCACATTATCGTGAATTAGTTAAGGGGGGCATGAACCCCCTTAACTTCATATGGGCTGGACAGTAGAGCGACGGTCTTGCTTCCTGCAGGTCGGCATTCAATCCCCGACCGTCCACCAAGTGATTGGGCACCATTCCATCCCTCCGTCCAATCCCAAATCCTTATCCTGACCTCTTCCAAATGTTATATAGTCGTAATGGCTTCGCGGTTCCCCCCTGATAGTTCTCTTGAGTACAGGAGTAGACGACTTCCCACTCTCCTTAACAGAGTTAATTTTCCCTTGTCAGAGTTCAAGGTAAGCCATACCATACCTTGAAAAAAAAAATCATTGAAGCAGAACGGGGGATCGAACCTGGGTAACCTCCAGACACGCACCCTTAACCTATGGATCACGAAATACTAAATTTTATTTTAGATACATCAGACTATTGTGTCTTCCTTGTGCATCTTACCATACTAGTGGGCATCCATCAGTCTCAGGAGACTATGGAGTTGCGCTTTGGAGTGACCTCTCCAGAGCACAAAGCCAGGGTAGGTTGATACTGGGAAAGAAGCTGTTACCCAAGCAGCAGGTCCCCCGTATTTTGCTAATTGCTTACGTACTTCCAAGCAGGACAAGACCATCCAAAAACATTTACAAACCATCATTGCTATTTCGCACAAAATTTATTTGAATAGCTAATGTACCCTAAGAATTGGCATCTCTGAATTATCTCCCAAAATTTAATTAAATTAAAATGATTGCATTAAATTGCAGCGTCTTTATCGTGTTTTTATTTGTTGAGGAGAAAATCTTCGCCTGACGAACGAGGTTCATTGTGGACAGTTAATGAACGCTGTAAATATTATACAATTATGTAATCTTATTTCTGCCTCGACAAAGTAATTATGTATTCTGTGTGTTGTATGTCAATGTTATTATTGTGTCAGCTGTGTTATTGTTGTGTCAGCTGTGTTATTGTTGTGTCAGGTGTGTTATTGTTGTGTCAGGTGTGTTATTGTTGTGTCAGGTGTGTTATTGTTGTGTCAGGTGTGTTATTGTTGTGTCAGGTGTGTTATTGTTGTGTCAGGTGTGTTATTGTTGTGTCAGGTGTGTTATTGTTGTGTCAGGTGTGTTATTGTTGTGTCAGGTGTGTTATTGTTGTGTCAGGTGTGTTATTGTTGTGTCAGGTGTGTTATTGTTGTGTCAGGTGTGTTATTGTTGTGTCAGGTGTGTTATTGTTGTGACAGGTGTGTTATTGTTGTGTCAGGTGTGTTATTGTTGTGACAGCTGTGTTATTGTTGTGTCAGGTGTGTTATTGTTGTGTCAGGTGTGTTATTGTTGTGTCAGGTGTGTTATTGTTGTGTCAGGTGTGTTATTGTTGTGTCAGGTGTGTTATTGTTGTGTCAGGTGTGTTATTGTTGTGTCAGGTGTGTTATTGTTGTGTCAGGTGTGTTATTGTTGTGACAGGTGTGTTATTGTTGTGTCAGGTGTGTTATTGTTGTGACAGGTGTGTTATTGTTGTGTCAGGTGTGTTATTGTTGTGTCAGGTGTGTTATTGTTGTGTCAGGTGTGTTATTGTTGTGTCAGGTGTGTTATTGTTGTGTCAGGTGTGTTATTGTTGTGTCAGGTGTGTTATTGTTGTGTCAGGTGTGTTATTGTTGTGTCAGCTGTGTTATTGTTGTGTCAGGTGTGTTATTGTTGTGTCAGGTGTGTTATTGTTGTGTGTAGTGAAGATGGCTACTGTGACACACACAGTGTGTAGTGAAGATGGCTACAGTGACACACACACAGTGTGTAGTGAAGATGGCTACTGTGACACACACAGTGTGTAGTGAAGATGGCTACTGTGACACACACAGTGTGTAGTGAAGATGGCTACTGTGACACACACAGTGTGTAGTGAAGATGGCTACTGTGACACACACACAGTGTGTAGTGAAGATGGCTACTGTGACACACACACAGTGTGTAGTGAAGATGGCTACAGTGACACACACACAGTGTGTAGTGAAGATGGCTACAGTGACACACACACAGTGTGTAGTGAAGATGGCTACTGTGACACACACACAGTGTGTAGTGAAGATGGCTACTGTGACACACACACAGTGTGTAGTGAAGATGGCTACTGTGACACACACACAGTGTGTAGTGAAGATGGCTACTGTGACACACACACAGTGTGTAGTGAAGATGGCTACTGTAACACACACACAGTGTGTAATGAAGATGGCTACTGTGACACACACAGTGTGTAGTGAAGATGGCTACTGTGACACACACACAGTGTGTAGTGAAGATGGCTACTGTGACACACACACAGTGTGTAGTGAAGATGGCTACTGTGACACACACAGTGTGTAGTGAAGATGGCTACTGTGACACACACAGTGTGTAGTGAAGATGGCTACAGTGACACACACAGTGTGTAGTGAAGATGGCTACTGTGACACACACACAGTGTGTAGTGAAGATGGCTACTGTGACACACACACAGTGTGTAGTGAAGATGGCTACTGTGACACACACAGTGTGTAGTGAAGATGGCTACTGTGACACACACAGTGTGTAGTGAAGATGGCTACTGTGACACACACACAGTGTGTAGTGAAGATGGCTACAGTGACACACACAGTGTGTAGTGAAGATGGCTACTGTGACACACACACAGTGTGTAGTGAAGATGGCTACTGTGACACACACAGTGTGTAGTGAAGATGGCTACTGTGACACACACAGTGTGTAGTGAAGATGGCTACTGTGACAGAATGTGTAGAAGGGCCAAGGGGGTTGAGGGAGGGGGGGAGGGGTGGACAGGGGTGACCTGGTCAGTTGCCTTAGTTGAAAGTCGTTCCTTGACCTCAGGCTTAAGCCTTACATACCACTAAGTCTTGGAGGGAGTTGCCATCTCCCTTTCTTTCGATTTGCCTCAACGTACGAAATCCAATCGTTTTAACCTAACCAGAAAACGCCACAACTTGTACCTGTTGAAGGGACTTATACAGGCAAGCAGAGAGGCTGATTTAAACAACGTGAACACCAACGTGAGAATATTCCTATATTGTGCAGCGCGTCTCACTAGTAATGGCGCTTATAGGTCTGTCAGTCTCTTGGTCTCCAAGGATAGAGGTTACAGATCCTCGGGGACAGCTCACCCAACTTTGAACGGTGACTGATGTAGGGTAAGGTACTAACATGGGCGGATCGGCCCTCCCCTCCCCCTCCATTGCTTAAAGACAATCTGCTACTATGGCGAACACCTCGACATTGTGAAATGCGGTTGGCAGATTCCGTAGACTTACTTAACTTAACAATGATGCATTATCTTTAATATCCCGTGGTTATCTTGAGGTTATCTTGAGATGATTTCGGGGCTTTTAGTGTCCCCGCGGCCCGGTCCTCGACCAGGCCTCCACCCCCAGGAAGCAGCCCGTGACAGCTGACTAACTCCCAGGTACCTATTTACTGCTAGGTAACAGGGGCATTCAGGGTGAAAGAAACTTTGCCCATTTGTTTCTGCCTCGTGCGGGAATCGAACCCGCGCCACAGAATTACGAGTCCTGCGCGCTATCCACCAGGCTACGAGGCCCCGATGTGGCGGTTCAAACTCTGGGTCAATCTGGATACCAAGTTGAAATTTCAGTTCCCCCCCCCCCCCTTTCTATCCACTGGATAGAAAGCAGCAGGACAGCCCTTCAATCCTCCTGTCCACTGGACGGAAGGACAATCTCCCTCACTGTCCCCAAGTAGTATCCACTGCAACTTCCGAGTTGCAAGACTTATCAACCCGAATGTGACGTTGGATTGTTGGGAAAGGCCGAGAGATTGTGACGTGAGAGATGAGGATAGTGATGACACACAGTGGATGAGGGTTCGAATCTCATCACGGAACTAGTCGATTCGTTCGTTTGATACATCACGCTATTGTGATTTCTGAGTGTATAGGAAGAAGGACCTTGTGTGTGGAAGGGGAACACGACTCCACAGATCGTGTGTGGAAGAGGCGCGAACATAAGAAGAGAATGGGAAGTGGAGTTAACATTAGCGAAAGAGAAGGTAGAAGTATCAGACAATAATAAAGGTGAGGCAAAGTTTGACCCTGCGAAGGAGGGAGAGAGCGAGAGGCTGATAACGCGAGGGGGAACAAATAGAATAATTTCTGAGGGTCGGAGTGAGGGGGCAGAGGAAAGATTGTGAAAAGAAAAGATTAAGTCACAGAAAAGGTTCAGGAAAAGAAAAGATTAAGCCACAGAAAAGATTGAGGAGACGAAAAGATTAAGTCACATAAAAGACTGTGGAAAAGAAAATATTAAGTCACAGAAAAAATTGAGGAAAAGAAAAGAAAAAGTTCAGCAATAGAAAAGGTTAAGGTAGAGGAGCACACTAATTAAGGTAGAGAAGATTGAAGGGGAACAATTCTCACACTTAAACCCCTCCCCCCCCCCACTAACCACAGCTCGCCCCCCTCCACCACCCCCCAATCCTAATAATTATAACCCCAATGATCTATAGGTTCCGCACCTGGACCAATACTTCACGGACCACCACGACGAAGCTGGCATCGACAACAAAAGGCGCTCAGCCATTAAACATCCTCAAACTGGCTCTAACGTTGACAGGAAAATGACCCCCTTTAAAACCTTCCCAGACTGCTTCACATTTGAACATATTTGTTCAACAGACACGTGTAAAATCCAGGGAACAGAGTATATGAAGGCTCTGGTACACATCTCCAGCTTCAACCTGTATTAAACATGGCTTTAATTTGACTTAAGATAAAGTTGGGCCTTAACCTAACTTACGACAAAGTTGGCCTTAACCTAACTTGAGAAAAAGTTAGGTTAAAGTCAATAATTAAAAGTTAATCAAAATACTATTAAATAGATCAACTTGAAGGGTAGTTGAATATGCAGGTAGGAACCCAGCTGGTTGACGTAGTTGAACAGGTAGAAAGAAAAGGATTGGGTGTATCTGAGAAGCTATGAAGGTGGACACATAGAAGATAGCAAGAGAGAGAGAGAGAGAGAGAGAGAGAGAGAGAGAGAGAGGGGGGGGAGAAACAGAGAGAGAGGGGGGGGGGAGAAACAGAGAGAGAGAGAGAGAGAGAGAGAGAGAGAGAGAGAGAGAGAGAGAGAGAGAGAGAGAGAGAGAGAGAGAGAGAGAGAGAGAGAGAGAGAGAGAGAGAGAGAGAGAGAGAGAGAGAGAGAGAGAGAGAGAGAGAGAGAGAGAGAGAGAGAGAGAGAGAGAGAGAGAGAGAGAGAGAGAGAGAGAGGGGGAACAGGCCATAAATCAATGCCCCCCCCCCCTCCGAACTGCCAGATTTTTCCCAACCTTGAATGCTGTTAATCTTTGATATCTTCGAAAATCACGAGAAATTTCGCAACTCTGTAAATACATATATGTGAGGTCTGAGAGGCAAGGATGATATCAAGATATCAGAGCTTCTAGCATAACACGTTATTAAGCAAGATAACTGCTAGCATAATATGTTATTAAGGAAGATAACTGCTAGCATAACACGTTATTAAGCAAGATAACTGCGAGCATAACATGTTATTAAACAAGATAACTGCGAGCATAACATGTTACTAAGCAAGATAACTGCTAGCATAACATGTTACTAAGCAAGATAACTGCTAGCATAACACGTTATTAAGCAAGATAACTGCTAGCATAACATGTTACTAAGCAAGATAACTGCTAGCATAACACGTTATTAAGCAAGATAACTTCAAGCATAACATGTTACTAAGCAAGATAACTGCTAGCATAACACGTTACTAAGAAAGATAACTGCTAGCATAACACGTTATTAAGAAAGATAACTGCTAGCATAACACGTTAATAAGCAAGATAACTGCTAGCATAACATGTTATTAAGAAAGATAACTGCTAGCATAACACGTTATTAAGCAAGATAACTGCTAGCATAACACGTTATTAAGAAAGATAACTGCTAGCATAACACGTTATTAAGAAAGATAACTGCTAGCAAAACATGTTATTAAGAAAGATAACTGCTAGCATAACATGTTATTAAGCAAGATAACTGCTAGTTCATCAACATTATCTAAATTAAAACAAAGAACAGCGAACTTTAAACAAGAATAAAGAACGAAAATGAACAGAGAACAAGATAAAGACCAAAGAATCAAGAACAAACAACAAAGAAGAACAACAAACAAAAAACGGACAAAGGTTATAAAGGGTAACTGAGGAAAAAAATATCAGGCAAAATATTTTTTAGATTTTTTTTTAATATTACGTGATCAAAACCGGTTGAGAAGACCCCGGTAGGCCTACCATGTGTCCCAGGCCTACCGGGACACATAGGGTGACAGGTAGACACACACATATATATATATATCTAGGCCGCAATGATCATTTTAATTATGTTGTGAGAGACTAGAACTTAGTTACAAAACTTTGTTTTTATATAAAAACTTCTTTTTAAACGCTTTAATTTATACCAGTATTACATTTTTTTGTTTGCAATACTTTATATTAATTAATTATTTGTTAAGTGAGGCAATTAACTGTTTTTGATACACGTCCCAACTTAATTATATTTGTGAATCATTTCCTACATATATCGCATTCAATATTCCTCACCACAGATTGCAAACTCTGTAATGGGAATAATTTTATTCCCAATTTAAAATTGTTGTTTTAATTATTAAATTTTCTATAATTACTAAACAACGTTTGTGTAGCCAATGCAAACACGGCTAAAAACACACATGTATTTAGAGTAGGTGTGTGTGTGTGTGTGTGTGTGTGTGTGTGTGTATGCACCTAAATGCACACACACACACAAACACACAAACGCCACATTAAGGTATGAATTTTAGAATAGAATTCACTCGATCTCAGCTTACGATAACAGATGATAACATGATAACAGCTTATAATTCATATCCATCTGTCGGCGAAGGATCCAACAAAGATATATATACATATATATATATATATATATATATATATATATATATATATATATATATATATATATATATATATATATATATATATATGGGTAATGATGCACGAAATTATGAGGAGAAAACGCCAAGCCATTACGACTAAGTGGCACTAGGATTGGCTCAGGATAAGGATATGGTCATGGCACTAGGGAGGGATCAGGATAAGGGGATGGAAGGAAGGAATGATGCCCAACCACTTCCTGTTGGTCTTAAGGCCTATCAACAACACGAGAGTCACTAAGGCCACGACCACGCTAGCTTACTGACCAGCCACAGCAAGTATACTTTTGTCCTGCACATAATACAAGACCAGAATATACACGCCCAGCGTGTATATATAGACCGAGATATAGGGTATATATATATACAGCTTAGTGTATATTCCCGTGTATAATGACGGTAGGTCAATTCTGATAGAATATTCAACAAAGCAATTGCCAAGTGGAGAATTATTTACTAAAATTAATATTCAATGAATATATTAAGTATATAATAATATAAGTATATAAGAATATAATATGAATATATTATATATATATGAATATAATATTATATATATCAAGTGAATCCATTAATGTGATGGTGACATCATCTGCCCAATTAAGTATTATAGGGCAGTTAATTCTCAGCATGCACCATCCAGGAGATCACTATTATGCATAACGATAGCCTGTTGAGTTATGTATGAGATGCATGCAATGAATTAGGCCCCCAACCCCCGGGCCCCACAGGCTATGTTCATTCCCTCCAGTGACCGACCCCCCAAAGACCCATTCATCCATTTTAACATGCTGTTCATTCAAAATAGAAATTTTCTCAAATGTAAATTAATGTTGTTATTAATTAGCATATTGTGCATATTTAGGCGAAGGTTAAGTTAAGGTGGTTAGATTCTCTCGGCAATTATTTGTGTTTTAAGAACGCGAGTGAAGCATTTACAGAGTTGCGTTTAGAACAGAGGCACTGTTCGAAAAAATATTCGAAAGTCATCAATTGTGAGTCGTAAGCAAAATGTTTATGATTCATTTATTAATTCACTGGTTTGGAGGCAGGATTAACGAGTATTTCACCTTTATTGATGAGGACGAGTTGGATAAATGCATCTTGAAGGTCACCGCCGCTTTAACGAGCCTAGCCTGAGGCCAAGTTGCCCTCTTCCCCACTGTTCGAACCCCTGAAAGGTTGAGATAAACTTGCCCTATTTTTCCCCAGCTCGTCCTCATAAACTGAAGAGAATTACTCAATAAGCAGGCAGCGAAACCGGCTGTCCATTAATGACAAATATTCTTCATACGACTCAAAACCGGTTACGTTCGAACTTTTTTTTTCGAACAGTGCTTTACTTTCTCTCATTTTATTGAACCCCAACATTCGAAATACTTCACTCACGTACAAATAATTAACAACATAACTGAAACACATAACATAGATCAGGTCTAACTATAAACAGCATTTGCAATATTCAATAATATTAAATGACAAAAATGTTGTGTTTATAATTATGTATTTTTTTTTCAAACTGACATTTTGCCATTTTTGTCAAAATGTCTTGAAGGTCCGATACGGCCTGGACGAACAAAATATATTCACAATATAAACATTAACTGGCAATCCAAAAATGTCGAAAAATTACACATGAACCCTCCCCCAAAAATTATTTGATCGTCATTGCCAAAATAATAGCCATAGCTAATACCTGAAACCAGAAATTCTTTTGTGAACAATGACATATGTTTATGCTATATTAAATTTTTGACCAATGAGCACGTCTCTGACACGTGTTGTTTCGAGGGTAACCAGAACATTAGTTGTTGTGTCAAATATTGGTAAAATAACAGGTGGTTAATGTGGCGAGCTTTGTGTGGCTAAAGTGAATAGTGAGGCGAGAGAGAGAGAGAGAGAGAGAGAGAGAGAGAGAGAGAGAGAGAGAGAGAGAGAGAGAGAGAGAGAGAGAGAGAGAGAGAGAGAGAGAGAGAGAGAGAGAGAGAGAGAGAGAGAGCTTGATGACGTGGGTTGTGTTGAACGAAACCGTTGTGTTTTACAACGGGATAAAAACAGCTGCAATATATGGAACAACAGAGAAGAACACACACACACACACACACACACACAGCATATTACCTCGCATTATTGCAGACATGAATTACTCAACCATTTTTTAAGTCGGCGTTTGTGCACTACTCCATTTGTTTTTTAATTTTCATGACGATAAATGTTGAAGTTGGCATTGTGACATTTAGTGTCAACGCTTGCAATGGGAGTCTTCATCAGAGAGGGAATAAAAATTAATCCTGTGAACACACTCGCTAAGCTCAGTCACAATATCATAAAATTGTATGTGATTTAATCTTTTTTGTTTACATTAATCTAGGCTGTTACATTGTTTTATTTATTAAGAGGCAATACAAATCCTCTTATTCCTCACATCTCACCTCTTCCCTCCCCCCTCCCCCCTCTTCTTCCCTCCCATCTCCCCCCCCCTGTTCCCCTACCCTCCCCATCACCCAAATCTCCATGCGTATCTTCCCTATCTGGTATCAAACGCCTCCATTTAGCTCGATCGGTACTGTGGTAGCCAGAGGGATGATACCTGCTCTCACAGGTTCGAACCCTGGTGTGAAATAATTGAATTTTAAATGATTTTGAACTTAGAGAGACCATATAATTATTTATCCTAGCAAACTTGCAAACGACAAAATCAAAAATAAAAATGTTGTTGGGAAAGAAAATACATTATTTGTTTGCTCTGTCTATCCATCATGATATTGCAAAGTTTTAATTATATATATTTTTTTAATTTAATTATATTTTTTTAATTATTTAAATATATAATTATATTTAATTTTCAATTTTCACGTAGCGTCAGCTGGACGCATGTTTGCATAGTGCATGTTTCCACATTCTGCTACGTCGGGGGTTGCATCAGATTGCAGATAGGTTTGATATTGCAGATAAGTTGGGTTAGTGGTTAAAAAATCAGGGATATAATGTGTTTCATTGAGTAGGGTGGAGGCCAGGAGGCCAGGAGGCCTGGTCGACGACCGGGCCGCGGGGACACTAAGCCCCGGAAGCACCTCAAGGTAGCCTCAAGGTAGGGTTAACAGGAAGGTTCACTACGTCAAAGATTTGTTGATTCCCGAAATACTGCTAAATGTTCGAAATGGAATCATTAGTTAACTTTAAACCAAGAAACAGGTAGCTGACCTACTTTAATTGTTCCTATTTTCTTAAGTTTTTCTATAGAGAATTTAACACAGAATTTGTGTAATTTAAGTTAACGAAGTTAACTTATATTAATAAACTTTCCTAAAGTCCTCTTAACTTTGAATCTATTTAGTCAAAAGAAACTCGTAACATGGCTCCTTTAAATAAGTCATATTTTCTAATGCTTCACAAACGTGGTTTCAAACGCGAGTGTAATTCCGCTCGTTTCGCTCCCGTAAACAAGGCAATTCGCGTTTAATTCCTCCCCCCTCCCCCTAAATACACGCCCGAAAGTTAATGACCAATTTGTAAAGTTTAGGGTTGAAATGACACATAAAACCTGATGTATACTCGTTGTATGTGTCCAGTTGGCGAGATACACAGCAGTCTTTATGGTTAACGATAAACATATGTATATTATTTCAGGTGTTTTTCATATTTATTTTGCATTTTCCTTTGCAAAAAAAAAAACAAAAACATATTCTTTGCATTTTTAGTGATTCTATTTTCTTTTTATTCTTTAGTATTACGAGTTACATTGTGTAGTGATGTTAGTTATGTCTTTGTTAACTCGGTAACTTCCTAAAAGTGAAATGAAACTGAAGTCATTTTCCGTTTCATTTATGTTGATCAAGTAGCTTGTGAGGACCTATACAGGTGTCGTGGATGAACACTGAGTATCTCTTAAGTGAACTACACCTTGGTCTTACCTGTGTGGCTCCTCCCTTGTTCACCTCCCTTGTGAATGTGTGTTCACCTAGTCCCGCCTGTCAATCCCGCCTGTCAACTGTCAATCACCTTCCCTACTGTTTGGAACACCCTCTACTCCCTTCCCCAGCCTCCGAACACATCCCAGACAATGTTACATGCCTGTCCCCTCTCATCTTCTCATTTCTCTCATCACCCGGTGATCTACCAGACTATTGTGGCGTTCCCTGGAGCCCTCCATCACTGCTGGGAAGACCACGTGACCTGGCCGAGTTTAAAGGTGACATGCTGGTAAATTTTTGGGTTTCATGAAAATCTAAGTTTTTTTTTTAACTTGGTTTAATTTTTTTTTGGGGGGGGGGGGTATTTTATTTTTTAATCGAATGGGTTGGTTTTGTAAATTGGTAAAATATGTTGATTTTCGTCCTATTTTTTTTTATTGTTGATCTCGTGTGTGATTACGTATTGAAGTTGTGTTGATTGTGTTGATTAGTTGTTATTTTGTCTGTTTGAATTTCCGTCTGTCTGGCCAATTTATCTGTCTGACTGTCCGTACAGACATCCAAACATCTGTTCACCCGTCAATCTGTCTGCCTGTCTGTCTGTCTGCTCGCACATGCAGACGCCTGACTGTTAATCCCTCTGTCTGTCTGTCCATCTGTCTAAACCCCCCCCCTCCACCCCTATCTCATCTAACCATATATATACTCATCTATCGGCACTCATCTAGGTGTACTTTGAAGGCTCAAGCATTAGCCAAAAAATATTTGCGTATTTCCTCATAATGTGAGTTCTGTAGCCCTCTATTACTCACAAAATGAGGAGCATCGAACCTAAACACCATTGTACAAATACGCAATTAGTCCTACAAGCGTATACATTACCCACGCTACGCTGACACATCAACTGGTTTGAAGATCAACAATTAATCTTATTCACCCTTATTCACCCGACTTATTATGTCGCTTCTCTGGCTAATCAGTTTTGTTTATTTTCTATTCTGAAGTTGCAGTGCTGAAATAGCATTCTGAAATAGCTTTCTAACACTTTCTACAATAGATCCTCAAACGTAGTCCCCGTTAATGCTATCTCGACAGGGAGGCGATATCCCAACAAACGACAGATTGCAGGTCAACATTGCACCAACTATGCACACTGTCTCCTGTGCTGACGGGGTGTGTTCTCTGGGTATATGTGTCAAGACCTTAACTAACTTCAGCGGGTCAACACCGGGGCTCCTTGAGCACACAGGGGTCAACACCGGGGCTCCTTGAGCACACAGGGGTCAACACCGGGACTCCTTGAGCACACAGGGGTCAACACCGGGACTCCTTGAACACACAGGGGTCAACACCGGGGCTCCTTGAGCACACAGGGGTCAACACCGGGGCTCCTTGAGCACACAGGGGTCAACACCGGGGCTCCTTGAGCACACAGGGGTCAACACCGGGGCTCCTTGAGCACACAGGGGTCAACACCGGGGCTCCTTGAGCACACAGGGGTCAACACCGGGGCTCCTTGAGCACACAGGGGTCAACACCAGGGCTCCTTGAGCACACAGGGGTCAAGACGATATGTTTGTGGTTGGTCACTGTGAGAAGCGGCCGTTACTCAAGTGTATAATGAGCACTGTTTGTGCGGACGTGTGTGTGTGTGTGTGTGTGTGTGTGTGTGTGTGTGTGTGTGTGTGTGTGTGTGTGTGTGTGTGTGTGTGTGTGTGTGAGGACGTGTGTGTGTGTGTGTGTGTGTGTGTGTGTGTGTGTGTGTGTGTGTGTGTGTGTGTGTGTGTGTGTGTGTGTGTGTGTGTGTGTGTGTGTCTGCGCGTCTGTGTGCATGTATGGGATTTAAATAAGCTATTTGAATATTAATCTCTTAATCACAATTTTAAGAACTTGACCCCTAAAACGGGATAATTTTTTTTATTTCTGAGTCACAGTAATTTTGTTCACGCTCCTCCCACAAGTATAAGATTTTCCCAGCCCATTTCCAAAATTTTTTCCCAGCCAAAATTTTTCCCAGTCAAAATTTTTTTGAGCTGGTATTAAATCGAGCTTCCTCCCTCCCAGTGCATACTGGGGCTTTATTAAATTAATAATACTGTACCATGTACAAACTGCACTCATTATATGGGCTCAGAATAACTAATGGTCTGTAATATTAATAATAATAAAAAAATCATCAAAACTGCCTCCTTTTTTTTAATTTGTTGTCAAAATAATTTCAAAACATTAGTATCAAATTGAGCAACCATTCTAATCAAAGCAAATATATTTTGAGCAAAAATGCGACAGTTTTCTAGTATTCAATACACCTAAATATTAAAAATTCTTAATTTACCTAAATACATTTAAACCGACCCTAACCAATCATATCTAAAATTGGCCAAACCTAAGTAAGCCTTGTTACATATATCTCAACCTAACCTCACATAAAACATATGTAAACCTAACTTAATCTAACCAAACAGATCAAAAGAGGAAAATGAAAGGATGTTGACCAGACCACACACTAGAAAGTGAAGGGACGACGACGTTTCGGTCCGTCCTGGACCATTCTCAAATCGATTGTGAATGAGAGTGATTTAAATTTACATAAGTTGTTCCAATATCTGTATTACTGCTTCGATGGTAAACCTTACTTTGTTTTAGCAATATATATAATCTTTCAAATTGTAAACTAAATGTTATTCATCTTACGGCAAATATATAAGGTGTATTCACGATTCCTTTATCCCTTGTCCAGTCCAGTCTGTATTATATTAAGTTGTATACGTTCAAACGAGTAACATTTCTGATTCAATATGCTTCATTACTCGTTTATGACGTAGCGAAAACTGCAGATATATTCAGCTTACTGTTCATACAACAATAAAGCTTTATAGTGTTCTATTATACAGCATACAACACGCTGTATTATCGACATACAAGCACACACGCTCCAACAATACAACAGAATTGAATTGAACTATCAGGGGGAAAGCGCCAAGCCATTATGACTATATAGCACTTGGAAGGGATCAGGATAAGGATTTGAGATGGGACGGGGAGGGGCAGGAATAGTGCCCAACCACTTGGACGGTCGGGGATTGAACGCCGACCTGCACGAAGCGAGACCGTCGCTCTACCGTCCCAAAAAGTACCCCGTATTACCGACGTTGATAATATACACCGAATAACCTCCCAGACTCGAGAGGTTTCACACATAGAGATCACACTAACGTGATGCATCAAATGAACAAATCCACAAGGGCAGTGACGAGGATTCGAACCTGCGGGGGGTTGTGTAAAAGCCTGGTTTGTGCCTCGGAGAGGCTACGGGATCCAGTAAGTTCAGTAGAACTTCGGTTTCAACCCTTTTACCCTGTCGTAGCTCAGTCGATTAAGGCAGTGTCTGGGATGCTCCCAGACGCAGGTTCGAATCCTCGTCACTGCCCTTGTGGATTTGTTCATTCGAGAGGTTTATCCATAGTTTTCTCTTTGAAGGATTAAGGGTAAAACCTTGATAATTAATTAATTAGTGGTGAGGATGCTGGCGAGAGCAGCATCCCCCGAGACCAACTTTCTCATTGGTGGACCAGATGAATGAGGCTCTGGTTTTCATCTCCCAGTCCACCAGCCTCCCACTACACCAGCCTCCCACTACTCAAGACACCCAGCTATCTAGCTGTGCAACCCGTCCTCTTAAAAATAACGTCACTTTTCGCTCATATGCGCACTATGGCCAAATTTGGACGTAATTTGAAATGAAATCGACTCACAAAAGTGACGTTCTGTTCCGTTTTCTATTTGAGTCGTCCGGCGTACGTGCAGAGGCTATAAGAAGACACTTTAAATTAACGTTTTTCATAACGTTTTGAAACTTTATGAGAATTTCCTGCCCGCCTAACCTATCAGAGGACCCTTAACTTATTGTTGTTGAACAAAAAAAAATCCCAAATTTATTTTCATTTTTTTTCATTTTCAATTTAAATCCAAATTCGGCCATACGGGCAAACGGCCAAAAGCGACGTTCTTTTTAAGAGGACAGATTGAGCTGTGGTCTTCCTGCGTCTGGTTTCATGAATCTTAAAATATTAATACGATTCCAATTCACATTTCCGTGATCACATTAATATCCTCGTGGATTCCCAAAGCTTCATTTCCTCTAATGGACCATTTGACTCTATTAAGCAAGGTCAGGAGCGTTCAACCCCCCACGGAGACTAATGCACTATATCTTACTCCCCGGCTTTGCGAACTCGCTGATAATTCGTAGTGAAACGCTCCTTAAAACACATCTATTCAGGCTCCTCGAGATTCCACCGTAAGTGGGTAAATTATGACAAATAACTTGAAAGGAAATTATAAGGAGAAACCGAGGGGCAAGGATGAATATGTGACACAAGGAAGGACTATGTAGGCAAGATAGTTTCTTTGCTATGTCCAATTTAAGACGACGGAGTGAAATGAACGAAGCTGTGATTGCTTTCCATATATCATTTGGTGCCTTTTGATAATTACTTACTTACTTTCCACATATCAGAGCAAAACTTTACATTCTGTACTCGCCTTAATTCATGTTCTATATATATTTTTCCCTACTATTTGACTCAGTAGCCAGAATGGAGTACTGTTATTGTGTAGTGTTTATGGTGCTCTGTGTAGTGTATATAGTATCTTTTCTCAATATTTGGCGGCTTTGTTTACAATTATTAAACAGTTAATGAGCTCCGAAGCACCTGGAGGCTGTTTATAACAATAACAACAGTTGATTGGCAAGTTTTCATGCGTGTAAACTGTTTAATAAATGTAACCAAGGCCGTCAAAGATTGAGGAAAGATGTACACGCTCGTAAGTACTTGCGTAACTGTTTCGTGAATCTGGTCCCAGCTTTTCTCCTCTCCAGAGTAAGAAAAACACGAGTTAGTCTCTTGCCTCAGAAGCGTCAACATCAGTGACAACACTTGTCTGAAATCTAACATGAAACACATCAGGTATTTCATGACAGAATTGTCTGGAGGGAGCTGTCTCCTGCTGCTGCTGTGAGGCTATTCACATCTTAAGAAAATAAAAGAAACGCATTGTGCATAAGCTCGGCCACTAACACATAGAGTCCATTAGGTTCAGGAATCTCTAGACCAGCTGGCAGTTGAGAGGTGGGACCAAAGAGCCTGGGCTCAACCCTTGGTGAGTACAACTAGGTGTGTATACAGGGCGTCGTGTGTGTATCAGAATGCAAGTATAGACGGAGGACGATGAGGGAATTGGTTTCTACCTATTTAGGATGGGTTCATGGGGTGGGTTGGGTGATCTTAATGTTTGGTTTCAAGACTTAAGTTATCCTCCCCTCGTCCTCCTAAGATTCTCTCCCAACCTCAAGAAGCTGTCGTACTAAAGTGTCCCCTTATCTATTTATTACTATTAATTACTATTACAAACTATTTAACACAAGGGGCGCACGCACTAAGGGACACAGGTGGAAATTGAGTGCGTAAATGAGCCATAGAGACGTTAGAAAGAATTTTTTCAGTGTCAGCGTGGTAGACAAATGGAATGCACTAGGAAGTGATGTGGTGGAGGCTGACTCCATACACAGCTTTAAGTGTAGATATGACAGAGTCCAGTAGGCTCAGGAACCTGTACATTAGTTGATTGACCTTTAAGAGGCGGGACCAAAGAGCCAGAGCTCAACCCCCGCAAGCACATCTAGATAAGTACACACACACACACACACACACACACACACACACACACACACACACACACACACACACACACACACACACACACACACACAATGTAAATAAAACAAAACAAAATTTATACACTATTTTCTAAATTATATTAACTCCATCTACATGCGCCGACTTGAAAATAAAAATACATTTACTTTAAAAACATAACTCCTAAATCATTTCTCTCTCGGCCATTATAACGATAAATAACCCGCAAACGCCTCATATCTTTTGTCCAACAGTGTATTTACCTAATCCGTCACAACCCGTTTGACAGATTATAACGGGACCTTTTCCCAATTTGCGACATCTCTGTCCATATCTGGCGAGTCTGACAGAGGGCGTGTGAGACAGGCTATTGGCACCTCATCCCAATTGGTGACATCACAGGCCATATCATCTTCGAAATACCTTTTGTAGTGGTGAGTGTGTAGGGGACGTCGTGCTGCTGGAGTTTAATGATATCTTATCCCAGAGCTCAGAGACCTCATAGAAGGACTCGAACCGATAGTACGTTCCTTCTGGCTCGGGAGAGTACTGGTCTTGTGTCTCCAGAACGTCATCCTTGAGTCCCTCACCGTCCCTGCACGTGTCGAGGACGACGTCTGTGGTGTCGAGGACTGCGTCAGTGGTGTCGAGACGACGTCAGTGGTGTCGAGGACATCAGTGATGTCAAGGACGACGTCAGTGATGTCAAGGACGACGTCAGTGGTGTCGAGAACGACGTCAGTGGTGTCGAGGACGACGTCAGTGGTGTCAAAAACGACGTCAGTGATGTCGAGGACGACGTCAGTGGTGTCAAAAACGACGTCAGTGATGTCGAGGACGACGTCAGTGGTGTCAAAAACGACGTCAGTGATGTCAAGGACGACGTCAGTGATGTCGAGGACGACGTCAGTGGTGTCAAGAACGACGTCAGTGATGTCAAGGACGACGTCAGTGGTGTCAAGGACGACGTCAGTGGTGTCAAAAGGACATCAGTGGTGTCAAGTCCCTACTCCACGTCCTCAAGATCGTCGGAGGAGGTCCCGCGATGTCTTCTCAAGCACTGACACTTGAGGCAATCAAGGCAGCTACCACCGAGTGACATCACCTTCAAGGTCCACCACCACAAGTAACTAATGATCTTTGCCACCCATACATACCAACTCTTTCCTCCGAAATCCATGGCCACCATTTCAAACTCCAGGAAACTGTTTATATTATAAATTACTAAAAATTTTAGTAATAATTTGATCAAACAATTGGTGTTTTATTCCCTCTCAGGTCTGGTTTATATATCATATATGGAATAATATAGTCAGGTTGGAATATGTTCATTGTAAGGGGGGGGGGTTAATATAGCTTGTTTACAATTGGAGTTTTTAGGTGGTCGTGTGATAGTGATGGGATCTATTTTGAGGTTATCTTGATGTTATCTTGATGTTATCTTGAGGTTTTCTTGAGGTTGTCTAAAGGTTATTTTGAGATGATTTCGGGGCTTAGCGTCCCCGCGGCCCGGTCCTCGACCAGGCCTCCTTTTTTTTTTGTTACACGTCCCCAGGAAGCAGCAGCCCGTAGCAGCTGTCTATAACTCCCAGGTACCTGTTTACTGCTAGGTGAACAGATACATCAGGGTGAATGAAATTCTGCCCATTTGTTTCCGCCTCCACATGGGGATCGAATCCGGAACCTCGGGACTATGATTTCGAAGCGCTGTCCATTCAGCTGTCAGGCCCTCTGAGGGATGAGAATGGTGAAAGTGGCAGACCGTGATAGTGAGGGAATCTACGATGTAGCGATCATGTTTACGTTCATTCAACGTTAATAAGTCGTCAGTTGTCGCAACAGGAGCCAATCCTACTTTAGAATGGGCATGGCGATAGACCCCAAACATTTCACCATGGAAATTTGCTGCGTGCATCCTGTCCAACCACTTGGGCTGGACGGTAGAGCGACGGTCTCGCTTCATGCAGGTCGGCGTTCAATCCTCGACCGTCCACCAAGTGGTTGGGCACCATTCCTTCCTCCCCCCCCCGTCCCATCTCAAATCCTTATCCTGACCCCCTTCCAAGGGCTATATAGCCGTAATGGCTTCACTACTCACCCTCTCTTGTCACTGTAGCCATCTTCACTACACACTGTCTTGTGTCACCGCAACCATCTTCACTACCCATTGTGTCACTGTAATCATATTCACTACCCACTGTGTCACTGTAATCATATTCACTAAACACTGTGTCACCGTAACCATCTTCACTACTCACTGTTTTTGTCACTGTAGCCATCTTCACTACACATTATCTCTGTCACTGTAGCCATCTTCACTACACATTATCTCTGTCACTGTGGCCATCTTCACTACACATTATCTCTGTCACTGTAGCCATCTTCACTACACATTATCTCTGTCACTGTGGCCATCTTCACTACACATTATCTCTGTCACTGTAGCCATCTTCACTACACATTATCTCTGCCACTGTAGCCATCTTCACTACACATTATCTCTGTCACTGTAGCCATCTTCACTACACACTATCTCTGTCACTGTAGCCATCTTCACTACACACTATCTCTGTCACTGTAGCCATCTTCACTACACACTGTCCTTGTCACTGTGGACAGAATGAACCACTTCCACTTCCTTTCCAATGAAAAAGAAAGTTGACCCTCATACCCACAGTGATACCCATACATACACAGGGATACCCATACATACACAGGGATACCCATACATACACAGGGATACCCATAAATACACAGGGATACCCATACATACACAGGGATACCAATACATACACAGTGATACCCATACATACACAGGGATACCCATACATACACAGGGATACCCATACATACACAGGGATACCCATACATACACAGGGATACCCATACATACACAGGGATACACATACATACACAGGGATACCATACATACACAGGGATACCCATACATACACAGGGATACCCATACATACACAGGGATACCCATACATACACAGGGATACCCATACATACACAGGGATACACATACATACACAGGGATACCCATACATACACAGGGATACCCATACATACACAGGGATACCCATACATACACAGGGATACCCATACATACACAGGGATACCCATACATACACAGGGATACCCATACATACACAGGGATACCCATACATACACAGGGATACCCATACATACACAGGGATACACATACGTCACGCTGCGAGCAGCCGCGTCCACCAGCCTGCTTGACCAGCCCATCACCCAGGAGGCCTGCTCAGAGACCGGGCCTCTAGGGGGGGGAAGAAACCTTGACCCCAATCAACACAAGGTAAGACACACAATGGACCCAAGAAATGATCACCAAAGTTCCTTTAGCTGAACAGGTAACAGTCTTGGAAAGCCTGTAACCTAATTTTAATATAATACAGTAATGTTTTTATGTATCACAAGTGGTTCAGAAGTCTTTAAGTAAGTCAATTCACAGTTACAAAGTTCCTAATCCTGCTCTTACACACCCATCTTGGGGGACAATTTTACAGGCTTGCTCCTTAAGTGAACTTTAGAGTCGGTGAGCTATCAGTTATATTCCTCATCAGAAGATGAGAAGACGACGACGTTTCGGTCCGTCCTGGACCATTATCAAGACGATTGTCTTATTACTGGTCCAGGATGGACCGAAACGTCGTCGTCTCCTTCTCGTCTATTGTGTAGTTTAGCCTTCAAGTGAAGTTTGAATATTTGTCTTAAAGTCTCTCGTAGAACATCATTTTGAATGAAGTACTTGCACATTTCTTGACCACTAATGGCTTGGCGCTTTCCCCCCTGATAATTCCCTTCCCTTCCAATCAATTCCCAACCACTTGGGCTGGACGGTAGAACGACGGTTTTGTTTCATGCAGGTCGGCGTTCAATCCCCGACCGTCCAAGTGGTTGGGCACCATTCCTTCCCACCGTCCCATCCCAAATCCTTATCCTGACCCCTTCCCAGTGCCATATAGTCGTAATGACTTGGCGCTTTCCCCCTGATAATTCTCCCCCTCCCTCTCCAGTCGATTGCACAGTGACGCAACGAATGAGAATTGTTCTCATGGCGGAGTTTATGAAAAGTTCTCATTTAGTAAATCCTAGAACCTCTCTTCGCAGAGGTTCTCATTTAGTAAATCTACATTAACAGATGCTGAAAACTCCCAGAGATACTTGTATCCCAGCCAAAGCCTAGCAACAGTAACGTCTATAGATATCTGCTAACGTAACTGGAGGATCCTTAGTAGTGTGATGATTCTTCCTGTTTAATAGAATGATGAAATGGAGTTTTGAGAAACTGCAGCTGGAGTTCTCATAATAAAATGCTGCCTTTTACGCGTCTCCAATAGCCCTCAATTATGAAGATCAATGTCGTATTTAAGAGCATAATGTTTTGACTAAGTCAACAGTGTCATCATTGCATTCGGAGACCAGTCAACAAAAAAGGCATTCACGTGAGACATACAAAGCTCCATCAATGACTAGTTTTGTTATGAATGCCTCTTAGCTGCGTGCACAAGCACGGCACAGTTATACCGTGCAATCAAAGTTACGTTGAGTGCAAGCAAAGTCATGTTGAGTGCAATCAAAATTCACCAAGCTGAATTCTTTGCCATAATTCTTGCACTCAAACGAGCTTACGTTACCAAAGTCGACACGTAAATTGTAAGCGCCTCGTTAGCACCTCAGGAAATAACTACCATAACAAAACCAGAAATACTAATGCATAAAGATCAAATAACGGAGACAAATAACGCAGAAGCCAACGAAAGAACAAATCCACAAGGGCCGTGACGAGGATTCGAACCTGCGTCCGGGAGCATCCCAGACACTCTGCCTTAATCCCGGACGCAGGTTCGAATCCTCGTCACGGCCCTTGTGGATTTGTCCATTTGATGCATCACGTTAGTGTGATCTCTGTGTGTAAAGCCATCGAAAGCTTCAGAAAGCTTTCAGACGTCAGAAAGCGTCGACCATCTATTCATAAACAGAGCCGTAAAGTGTATAGTGACAGTCAAAAGGTTCAAGGAAGGGGGAGGGGGGGCGTTTGATGTCTCCATGAAGGGGGAGAGGGGGGGCGTTTGATGTCTCCATGAAGGGGGAGAGGGGGGCGTTTGATGTCTCCATGAAGGGGGAGAGGGGGGCGTTTGATGTCTCCATGAAGGGGGAGAGGGGGGGCGTTTGATGTCTCCATGAAGGGGGAGAGGGGGGCGTTTGATGTCTCCATGAAGGGGGAGAGGGGGGCGTTTGATGTCTCCATGAAGGGGGAGAGGGGGGCGTTTGATGTCTCCATGAAGGGGGGGGGGCATAAACCTTCCCCATATGGCTCAAGATCTTGTAAATCTTGACAAGAGAGAGAGAGAGAGAGAGAGAGACTCTTGAAAGCTGAGACACCATATATAAATATATAAATATATCCTCATATCAAATATATCGTCGTTGGTGCAACAGCAAAAAAGTCTCATAGAGAAGGTATGCCACACACACACACACACACACACACACACACACACACACACACACACACACACACACACACACACACGTGTCAACAGGTATGCAGTAAATAGGCTGACGCTACCAATTAGACTTTTTTTTTTACAAATGTCTAATTACCTTAGCAATTGTCTAATTCTACTTAACAACCCCCGTTTTCGTTGAGTACTTTGTCTATGAATTGACTTTGTTACCCAACTGCCGATAGTCTGAAATTCTAACTACTTACCTGTCACCAAACTAACGAGGCAATTGAGCCCGTGTGGTAATTATGATTGACATATCGAGCCAAAAGAATTCCTGAGACATAACCAGACGGGGCAACAGGCCTCCAGCCTGCTTGTACATACATGTTGTTTAAGACTTGCTATCTGGAACAAAAATTGCAAGTAGCACGGGCTATGGTGAGCCCGTAGTGAAGATACACTACGTATCTTGTACACACTCCAGTTATTATGGCGCGCCTACATTGATGAACAGCGTCACACCACGAGTTCTCTGGATCTCTAAAAAATTTTAGGCATGAAAACAGAATGACAATAGTGACTTACCTCCAAAAAATTGACGGATTAATGTCCCTCCAAGAGCTATACATATATCTCTTACCTGTAATAGCAAGAAAACGAATTATTCATACGAGTCAAAAACCACCTGAATATATTTTAATCCTCATACCACACAAATATGAATCTCTCATGAACGATGACATTTTAATTTATATATGAATAGTGCAATTAAATCTACACATGTATATGTAATTTAATCTATACATGTATATGCAATTTAATCTATATATCTATACATAAACAGCTCAGGTGAAGGTGATGAGGCTTGAGAAACGAGAACTTCATACCTTGTTGACCAGACCACACACTAGAAGGTGAAGGGACGACGACGTTTCGGTCCGTCCTGGACCGTTCTCAAGTCGATTGAGAAAGCTCTCATACCTTGTACAGGAGGAGGTGGACTCGGGGGCTCCCTCTTCAACCGTAAGACCACCTTGGCCAAAGTCCCGCTGACCCGATACAAGGCCAATCACTGTACACTTTTCCCTCATCAAGACAC
>NC_091163.1:9335209-9345209 GCF_040958095.1 Procambarus clarkii
GGCAGTGAAGATGATGAAGATAAATCTACCTACAATACTCTCGTTTTTGCAAGTATATTCAAGCAATATTCTCCTGTTTAAAGTAGATCATCTTGGGAGACCACCTTAGCATTCCAGATAATTAAATTATAAATATCTAATGAACACGAAAGATTCTCTACCTTATAATACGCGTTGCTGCAGCGAGGTGAGAGCGAGTAGCGTGTCCTCCCCACCAAGGTCAGTTGGGCACTGAGCCCTCCCAGAGGTCAGCAAATCGAGGCAAATCAGGCACCAGAGACCTCTGGCGGCTGCACACC
The DNA here is from genome assembly GCF_040958095.1 of Procambarus clarkii. NCBI lineage: Eukaryota > Metazoa > Arthropoda > Malacostraca > Decapoda > Cambaridae > Procambarus > Procambarus clarkii. The sequence goes on from NC_091163.1 coordinate 9,335,509, forward strand.
CAACTACCAAACGTTTCTGGATTTGTTTACAATGTCTCAGTGCTGAGAGACGCAATCCTGTGGCCAGATTCATGAAAGCACTTACGCAAGCACTTACGAACCTGTCCATCTTTTCTCAATCTTTAGCGGCTTTGTTTACAATTATTAAACAGTTAATGAGCTCCGAAGCACCAGGAGGCTGTTTATAACAATAACAACAGTTGATTGGCAAGTTTTCATGCTTGTAAACTGTTTAATAAATGTAACCAAAGCCGTCAAAGATTGAGGAAAGATGTACACGTTCGTAAGTGCTTGCGTAAGTGCTTTCGTGAATCTGGTCCCTGGACACCCCTGACAGCACTAAATGATTACACATTTAGATTAAACTAATCATTTACACTAAATGATTAATCATTTAGCACTAAATGATTAATGTGCTCGGCCGTCAATGAGTTAAAGGGGGGATTACTGAATCTAGCGGCTTTCATGTGAAGAGATTCAGTAATACAGCAGAATACAGTAGTTAGTGTACTAAATGGACCCCTTAATACAACAATAACGAGTCCCTGATCCCCCTTTACGGCATTAAGTAAATCCAATTTTGTCTTCTAAATGTACTGTACTGTTTCTTAGAAGCGGAAATATCTATGCAAAATCATTCTTATACGTAACGTGGTTGAACTGCTGTGGAGCCGGTGAACTAGTTGCTTAACCGGCCATCCGATTGGCCGGAAGCCTGAGTCAGATGTGTTGCCGAGTCAGATGTGTTGTCGAGTCAGATGTGTTGTCGAGTCAGATGTGTTGTCGAGTCAGATGTGCTGTCGAGTCAGATGTGTTGGAATTGTGTAACTAGCTCATCAAGATTGTAACTTGCTTAGCTAAATGAATTGTGGGGTTCAGTCCCTGAGCCCATTATGTGCCTCTGTAACCCTTTCCATTACCACCCACAAGATGGGTATGGGGTGCATAATAAATGAACTAAACTAACTAACTTGTCGAGTCAGGTGTGTTGTCGAGTCAGGTGTGTTGTCGAGTCAGATGTGTTGTCGAGTCAGGTGTGCTGTCGAGTCAGGTGTGTTGTCGAGTCAGGTGTGTTGTCGAGTCAGGTGTGTTGTCGAGTCAGGTGTGTTGTCACCTGTCTATTTATCTTTCTTTTTTTCAGAATTTTTTGCTCTATTTTTTCCCCGTTTTTAAAGTATATTTAATGACGTGCCATTAGTGGTTTTTAGCACTTCATATGATGTGAAACATGCAAATCACAATATACGTGTCCCATTGGATTCGTTCTCCACTCCCAATCGGGAATCTCGGGCGGAACAAAAATGATTAGGGCACGTTTCCTCTCATCTAATGTCTCTGTTCACCTAGCAGTCAATATACCCTGGAAACACAAACCGTAACTGTCTCTATTTTCCGCTTGTTACAACTGGTAATAAAGTTGTTACATCTTGGCTTAACGTGTTTATGACGTATTAGAACGTTGTTACAACTTGCTATATTGGTTGTTATAACTGGTTAGGAGGTGTTAAAACTTGCTCGAACGTTGTACCAACGTCGTAGTTTCGGTGTGTGTTTGGCGGGTTAGGGATCAGCTGCTCACAAAAAAAAAAAACAGCCAGAGACAATATTGCCTTCCCAAGACAAAAATGCTGATGGGATTCAGAGGCAAGAAAGAAAACGTGAATCAGGTAGAGAGAGAGAGAGAGAGAGAGAGAGAGAGAGAGAGAGAGAGAGAGAGAGAGAGAGAGAGAGAGAGAGAGAGAGAGAGAGAGAGAGAGAGAGAGAGAGAGAGAGAGCGAGACCACAAACATCAAAGAGAGGAGAATACAAGACCATTATAACTTGGCAACACCAATTCATCACAGCAACAGGATCGTAAGGTGTTGGGAACCACCGTCTCGCCTTATGTAGCTAACGATTATTCTCACACCCAGAGAAGAGGGGGGGGGGGGCATGGGTAACGACACCCCTAGTGTACCTGACACCATTGGGGGTGAGAAGGAGGGGGGGGGGGGGGAGGATGGTATTCGATCTTAACAATATCATTAACGAGAAATGTCGACATTAATCTATGGTTCACATTTCAGATGCTATTTTACTAACAAAGAACATTTACACAAACACATATGTGATATACTACATAGAAAACTACTTGTTCACTCTTGGTTGGAATATATAAATAATAAAATATATTACATTCGTGTTTGGGTACCCAACTTTGAATCTTTTTTTTTTTTTTACATTGTCTGCTCTGAAATATTATTAAAATATATATTTAAGTAGGTGTTATATAATATATATTTTAATCTGTCACTGTCATTTTGCATTTCCTTTGCTGGAATAATATTATTAAATATTCCTGTATATATAACAGTAGAACTAGTTTGATAACACACAGTTGCAAATTGCTGTTATTTTTTTGTTTATCTGCTTTTGTACACCTGCTGAACACAAACAATACACACACCTGTGCAACACCTTTGACCTCCATTACAAAACATAACCAAAACACAATTCTTTTTTTTTTATAAAATCTTTAGTCTGTGTTCGTTTTGAGTATTTGTTCAACTGACATTTTTTTTCTTGCTTGAAATAGGATATAAAAAACGTACGAGTGAAGGAAATAATATATATTTTTGTCAATTTTAATTAAAAAAAAGACCATCTTGAAGGTTCCCAGCTGCCTGGAGTGGGTCAGGAGGTTATAAGAAATACAAAAGCGATATATATATATATATATATATATATATATATATATATATATATATATATATATATATATATATATATATATATATATATACATTAAGAGATATACATTGCTTCTTGGTGTATATACATGCACATGGGACATTCTGGGACAATATTCAGCCCTAAAGTATCCATACTGCCTGATTTAACGTTGGCAATGTTGATACATAGTTGACAAACTCTTTATATATATATATATATATATATATATATATATATATATATATATATATATATATATATATATATATATATATATATATATATATATATATATATATATATATATGTCGTACCTAGTAGCCAGAACGCACTTCTCAGCCTACTATGCAAGGCCCGATTTGCCTAATAAGCCAAGTTTTCATGAATTAATATATTTTTTCTAATTTTTTTCTAATGAAATGATAAAGCTACCCATTTCATTATATAAGAAGTCAATTTTTTTTTATTGGATTTAAAATTAACGTAGATATATGACCAAACCTAACCAACCCTACCTAACCTAACCTAACCTATCTTTATAGTTTAGGTTAGGTTAGGTAGCCGAAAAAGTTAGGTTAGGTTAGGTTAGGTAGGTTAGGTAGTCGAAAAAGTTAGGTTAGGTTAGGTTAGGTAGGTTAGGTAGTTGAAAAGCAATTAATTCATGAAAACTTGGCTTATTAGACAAATCGGGCCTTGCATAGTAGGCTGAGAAGTGAGTTCTGGCTACTAGGTACGACATATATATATATATATATATATATATATATATATATATATATATATATATATATATATATATATATATATATATATATATATATATATATATAATATGGAAGGGAGTACCACCTCTAGCTGGAAGAAGGGGGACCCATAGCCTCGGAGGAAACCACGCATAACGCATAACGCACATATATATATATATATATATATATATATATATATATATATATATATATATATATATATATTTATATATATCTATATATATATATATATATATATTTATATATATCTATATATATATATTTATATATATCTATATATAAGCATTTCCTCCCTGAACGGCAACACAAAGGCGCTTCAACAAGAAACTTGTCGCTCAAGGGCTTTTTAGTGATCCTACCTAGTTTGCCTCACATAGTATGTGCGAGGACAGGGCTTGCGTATGCAAGGAGGGTTGAGGGAGAGGTCTCACATATCATGTTATGTTGGCATCAGTGAAGATCTACGGCCTTAAGAGAGATACCATGATGAGTTCCGGGCCAGCAAACATCACCGTTCCGGGCCAGCAAACATCACCGTTCCGGGCCAGCAAACATCACCGTTCCGGGCCAGCAAACATCACCGTTCCGGGCCAGCAAACATCACTAGTGATCAATATAAACATGCCGCCGTGATAACGTCTAATTGAGACTTTATCCCGTCCTGTTTTTATTGACTTTTTGAGGTTAATATAAACCTTTCTACGGTTTAATAACTATTTTCTACTTCTGTTCTTCTCTTATGTCATATTATTTATAGGGGAATTCATGCGCCCTCACCATCCGTTGTTAGGTTAAGTAATAATTGTAAATAAGAAGCAATAACATGCTTATCTTAACATACTAAGAAGGTTAGGTGAGGTCGGTGTTTTCTATAAAGATTTCAAGGTAAACTAAAATATTCACAATGAATTAGTATGTCTCATATGCACTTTATTAATAAGCCAATATTGACTAAAAGCAAGTACGAGAACGGGTTGCACCATCTTTCAGTACATTGTCAATAAACCATGAAGCTTTGTCAGATGGTAGTGTGTTGTGTGTGTGTGTGTGTGTGTGTGTGTGTGTGTGTGTGTGTGTGTGTGTGTACTCACCTAGTTGTGTTTGCGGGGGTTGAGCTCTGGCTCTTTGGTCCCGCCTCTCAACCGTCAATCAACAGGTGTACAGATTCCTGAGCCTATCGGGCTCTGTCATATCTACATTTGAAACTGTATGGAGTCAGCCTCCACCACATCACCCCCTAATGCATTCCATTTGTCAACCACTCTGACACTAAAAAAGTTCTTTCTAATATCTCTGTGGCTCATTTGGGCACTCAGTTTCCACCTGTGTCCCCTTGTGCGTGTTCCCCTTGTGTTAAATAGACTGTCTTTATCTACCCTATCAATTCCCTTCAAAATCTTGAATGTGGTGATCATGTCCCCCCCTAACTCTTCTGTCTTCCAGCGAAGTGAGGTTTAATTCCCGTAGTCTCTCCTCGTAGCTCATACCTCTCAGCTCGGGTACTAGTCTGGTGGCAAACCTTTGAACCTTTTCCAGTTTAGTCTTATCCTTGACTAGATATGTCAAGGACTCCATGCTGGGGCTGCATACTCCAGGATTGGCCTGACATATGTGGTATACAAAGTTCTGAATGATTGTGTGTGTGTGTGTGTGTGTGTGTGTGTGTGTGTGTGTGTGTGTGTGTGTGTGTGTGTGTGTGTGTGTGTGTGTGTGTGTGTGTGTGTGTGTGTGTGTGTGTGTGTGTGTGTGTGTGTGTGTGTGTGTGAAAAAAGTTTATTGATTGACAGTTGAGAGGCGGGCCGAAAGAGCCACAGTTCAACCCCCGCAAGGCCAACTAGGTGAATACACACACACACACACACACACACACACACACACACACACACACACACACACACACACACACACACACACACACACACACACCGTGACAGGTGTCTAACTCCCAAAATACCTATTTACTCCAAAATGAACAAGTGCATCAAGCCAAATAAACGCTGCCCATTACTTTTGGCCCAGAAAGCAAACCAACGTTCCCTTTAGACTTCAACATCCGAGCGCTCTCCGCTCGGCCGCTCGGCCCTATGGAAGGGTTGCAATAGATGGCAAGACACCACCATTAGAGCTTCAACACACTCCCCCCCACCTACCAACATGTCCTAACAGGCCCTTGGACATGTCAACAGAGGTCCTCAAGGGGAAACAACACAGCCCTCAGAGACTCCTACTAGTCCCCATAACTCCCGCTAACGTGGCTACCCTGGAAACACAAACCGAAACTGTCTCTATTTTCCGCTTGTTACAACTTGTAATAAAGTTGTTATATCTTGGCTTAACGTGTTTATGACGTATTAGAACGTTGTTACAATTTGCTATATTGGTTGTTATAACTGGTTAGGAGGCGTTAAAACGTGTTCGAACGTTGTACCAACGTCGTAGTTTCAGTGTGTGTTTGGCGGCTACACACTTCTCACAGTTTTGTGCCCGGGGGAATCAGGGAAAATGTTTGTTGACCAGACCACACATACACTAGAAGGTGAAGGGACGACGACGTTTCGGTCCGTCCTGGACCATTCTCAAGTCGATGGTGAGAATGGTCTCACAATCGACTTGAGAATGGTCCAGGACGGACCGAAACGTTGTCGTCCCTTCACCTACTAGTGTGTGGTCTGGTCAACTTACTTTAGCCACGTTATTGTGACTCATCGCCCGCAAATGTTTCTTCTCGTCACATAAGATGCTACACTTAGAAAACACTTTTTTCCTCTTCGACTGCGTCTAGACTCTCGGGGGTATTCTACACCGTCTTGGGAGTATATTACAGTCTTGGCGAGTCCTGGGCACGTCTCTCTAAATTGCTTTTCTCTATATATACCTTTTTTCCGTCATGTACAAAAGAGTCTGTTGGATAGAGGCTTCAGAGTTACTTCAAATACTTCCTGTTATTAAATTCTGTTTTTCTGCCTCAAACTCATCTACAAACACGTAATAGCAAATGCGGTCATCATTCACAATATTCAAGTCTTTATTGGTGATGTTCAAATACGAATGCATGCACTGTTAGACGCTGTTGTGAGGCAGATTTCCTAAGATGTCTTGAAGGCTTCTTCAGGTGTTGAATGTGGGAGCCCATTCAACCCCTGAATGGGGACGAATCATTCTCAGTAAAGTGCATGGTATTAAATATAATGGGTTCGCATATGTAGCGTTAATGGCTGTTATTAACGCCGTCTGTGCTGCTTAAATACAACTCTTAATTGTAAACATTTAAAAACATTGGTATTTTTGCGGTACTAGAACTGGAATGTTTGTTTTAGTCATAGATTAATAATAATACACTGAACTCCTGCTATGACTACGCGATGATCCCTGCTACTCATTCTCCTCAGGAAAGGGTTCATTCCCCGACAAGATCTTACATATAAGAACATAAGGACAAAGGTAACTGCAGAAGGCCTATTGGCTCATACGAGGCAGCTCCTATTTATTACCACCCAATCCCACTCATATACATGTCCAACCCTAATAATGATGCACAATGATGCACAAACATCATGATACACACAATATAATGATGCACAAACAGCAAGAGCCATTGATATTCTGCCAAGCATTATTTGACATTGACAAGTTTCCAGGTGCCATTGACAAGGCACAGTCTGCATTTGCAACGTCATGTAAGTTTATGACAGAGACAGAGTAAGTTGGAAACTAGTTTAAAGTTCCCTGAAGGTCATTAGGGAGAAGTCAGCTTCTCCTGGGAGGGGGGACTTTAACCTCCGGAACTAATTGTCATGATTACAATCCATGATATCATTGATGCGAGGTAGTGTATTCTCACTGTTGTAATTTTTTATGGGCAGCTGGCCATACATTCACTGTGTTCTACAGTGACCTGGTTCATACATTTAATAATATTTAAGGTATACACGTAATTCATACATTATTATTTAAGAAATACGTAGGTCATACATTTCATATTATTTAACATATATAAAAGTATGAACTACGTGTATAATTTAAGATTTACACGTATTTCAGACATTAATTATTATTTAAACAATACGTATTTCATCCATTTAATATTATTTAAAATTTACATCCATAATTCTCTAAAGTTATACCAAACATTTAATACATTATCTAATACGATTACCTCAAACAACAAAGCATTAGATAACGCGGTTAACCAGCTTGTTTGACCTCGTGTGGCTATTGACCTTCTCGGAGGTTAATTAACTCCAACAGAGCTAATCACCTAATTGTTGTATAATGCCGTCATTGCCACAGAGATCATCATCTTATAAAAGGCAATTATGTTGGAATTACATTTCGAAATCTGAAATGAGATCAGGAAGCATGTGACTGAAAATGGTTCGCTGTTCACGAAGAAAATGGTTATGTGGTTAACATAAAAATAAGGTAAATAATAATTATAAATAATAATAATAAAAATAATAATAATAATAATAATAATAATAATAATAATAATAATAATAATACATTTCATTGTGTCATTGTATAGTACCAGCAAATTATATTAACATTGTAACTATTCATTAGTTCTATTACATGATCTATAATAACAAAATATATTGACAAACAAAACTATTTAATATATATATATATATATATATATATATATATATATATATATATATATATATATATATATATATATACATATATATATATATATATATATATATATATATATATATATATATATATATATATATATATATATATATATATATATGTCGTACCTAGTAGCCAGAACTCACTTCTCAGCCTACTATTCAAGGCCCGATTTGCCTAATAAGCCAAGTTTTCCTGAATTAATATATTTACTATAGTTTTTTTCTTATGAAATGATAAAGCAACCCTTTTCTCTATGTATGAGGTCAATTTTTTTTTATTGGAGTTAAAATTAACGTAGATATATGACCGAACCTAACCAACCCTACCTAACCTAACCTAACCTATATTTATAGGTAAGGTTAGGTTAGGTAGCCAAAAAAAGCTAGGTTAGGTTAGGTTGGGTAGGTTAGGTAGACGAAAAAAACATTAATTCATGAAAACTTGGCTTATTAGGCAAATCGGGCCTTGAATAGTAGGCTGAGAAGTGCGTTCTGGCTATTAGGTACGACATATATATATATATATATATATATATATATATATATATATATATATATATATATATATATATATATATATATATATATTTTAAGATACCTGTATCTTCATTGTAAATCAAGTTTAGTTTTTCTCAGAAGACGAGAACTAATATCACTCGTAGACAAGTATCTCCCTCACAGAGTTCTCTCCGAGAAGTCATATATTGTGTTTTTAGGAGTGATCTTCCCTTTAGACGTCTGGGATAACCCAAGAATTTCGCCAGCACTCTTTTTCCAACTTTTCTGGTTCGCTGTAACAAATGGGCGGCCCTGTGGGTGGCGCTGTGGGCGGCCCTGTGGGTGGCGCTGTGGGTGGGTGGGTCGGCCACCTTTCACTCTCTCTTTTTATTCGACTTTCTTCCGTTTATCCGACTTCCTTCCGTTTATCCGTCAAAATAGGGAGGGGAAAACATTTGCGACCATTATTTGTTTGCTAATTATTTTTATTGCTAACCAGTATACAATGAAGTATGAATTGCCTCGGTGGGATGGTTGTTCTTGCAGTGTAATCAGGACAAACATTTTAAATTGGGAGGCCATTAGCATAGCCATCAAAATAGCCATCACGAAACAATTAACCAATTGAAGTGAAGCTGTAAACTGCTCGATAGCTTGCGTGCATGGTTTAATGATCAATGGAATCCTGAATGCCTATTTCCAGTATAGTTATGCATTGCTCCAAAGAGCCAGAGCTCAACCCCCGCAAGCACAACTAGGTGACTACAACTAGGTGAGTACACACACACACACACACACACACACACACACACACACACACACACACACACACACACACACTTGATCTGGAAGATATAATTGGAAGAAATGGGGCGCGAAATGGGAGAATTGAGAAATGGGAGAGAAAAACAAGTTGTATTGGAAGAAGACATAACAAGAAACCCTCGCCTAGCCTATACGGGTTCACTATAGCCCGTGCTACTTGGAACTTTTTGTTCCGGGTCAGCGAATCTTTAACAACAACAACAAGATGTTCGAAGCCACAGAAGGTGGCTTCGAACCGAGAGACGAGACGGTCTTAATT
>NC_091163.1:9350209-9400209 GCF_040958095.1 Procambarus clarkii
ATTGGACACTTTATTCGTGAAAACTTATTCAGATTGTCAGAACTATGAGTGAACTGAACTGGTCTGTAGCAGTGTAGATCAAACTTACATATTTAGTATGTGTATATATATATATATATATATATATATATATATATATATATATATATATATATATATATATATATATATATATATATATATGTCGTTCCTAGTAGCCAGAACGTCGTATTCGGCCTACTATGCAAGGCCCGATTTGCCTAACAAGCCAAGTTTTCCTGAATTAATATATTTTCTCAATTTTTTTTCTTATGAAATGATAAAGCTACCCATTTCATTACGTATGAGGTAAAAAAAAATTATTGGAGTTAAAATTAACGTAGATATATGACCGAACCTAACCAACCCTACCTAACCTAACCTAACCTATCTTTAAAGGTTAGGTTAGGTTAGGTAGCCGAAAAAGTTAGGTTAGGTTAGGTTAGGTAGGTTAGGTGGTCGAAAAATCATTAATTCATGAAAACTTGGCTTATTAGGCAAATCGGGCCTTGCATAGTAGGCTGAGAAGTGCGTTCTGGCTACTAGGTACGACATATATATATATATATATATATATATATATATATATATATATATATATATATATATATATATATATATATATATATATATATATATATATATATATATATATATATATATATACCTGGCTGATGAGGTTCTGGGAGTTCTTCTATACTCCCCAAGCCCGGCCCGAGGCCAGGCTAGACTTGTGAGAGTTTGGTTCACCAGGCTGTTGCTTGGAGCGGCCCGCAGGCCCACATACCCACCACAGCCCGGTTGGTCCGGCACTCCTTGGAGGAAACAATCTAGTTTCCTCTTCCTTCCTTCCTTCCTTCCTCTTCCTATATACATATACTGGTAAACTAATTTCTTGTTTACCACTATTTAATTCCCTGTGAATGTAACAAAGAGGGAAGAATAATGAAATAGTAAAATAATAAAGGAGTAAATAAAATAATAAAGGAGTAAATAAAATAATAAAGGAGTAAATAAAATAAAATAATAAAGTAAAGTAAATAAAGTAAAATAAGTAAAGTAAAGTTAAAGTAAAGTAAAGTAAAATATAAAGTAAAAAATATAAAGTAAAATAAAAATAAAAAAAAATAAAAATAAAAAAATATAAAGTAAAATAAGTAAAGTAAAGTAAAATAGTAAAGTAAATAAAATAATAAAGGAGTAAAAATCTCAACACCCCTTAACAGATAACACAGATATCAACATATACAATAAAGAAAATCATTGGCCTCCGCATTAAAATGAGCCCCGAAGCCAACTGAGAATACTTTATAGCCGTCGAACCTGGTATAACTGTCCATCTGCCTTCGAGGGACCTCGTAGCCTGGTGGATAGCGCGCAGGACTCGTAATTCTGTGGCGCGGGTTCGATTCCCTCACGAGGCAGAAACAAATGGGCAAAGTTTCTTTCACCCTGAATGCCCCTGTTACCTAGCAGTAAAATAGGTACCTGGGTGTTAGTCAGCTGTCACGGGCTGCTTCCTGGGGGTGGAGGCCTGGTCGAGGACCGGGCCGCGGGGACACTAAAGCCCCGAAATCATCTCAAGATAACCTCAAGATGACCCCACGAAGGATGTAACCTTGACACACACAGAGATCACACTTAAGTGATGCATCAAATGAACAAATCCACAAGGGCCGTGACGAGGATTCGAACCTGCGTCCGGGAGCATCCCAGACCCAGATGTAACCTTGAATCTCAGTACATAGGTATGACGTCGACCAAGATCCCGAGGCGCTTGACCTGTCATCTTCAAGCAGGTGGCCCTCAAAAAACACATGAGACAAGCCCATTACCCGACGTACCTGTTTGTTAAACGACCCGCCGGTCGTTTAACAACCAAGTACCCAATCACTGCTGGGTGAACAGAAGCGTACAGTTAAGGACTCGCGCCTAGTCAATCCTCCCCCTGGTCTGGATACGAACTTAGGCCAAATCGCTGGCCAACCACGGGGGTGAAAGTGCGCCACAGGGGAACTGTATCTGTCTCCCTGGAAACACAAACCGTAACTGTCTCTATTTGCCGCTTGTTACAACTTGTAATAAAGTTGTTACATCTTGGCTTAACGTGTTTATGACGTATTAGAACGTTGTTACAACTTGCTATATTGGTTGTTATAACTGGTTAGGAGGGGTTAAAACTTGTTCGAACGTTGTACCAACGTCGTAGTTTTGGTGTGTGTTTGGCTGTCTGTCTGTCTCAATCGTCATTTCCAATGCAACTTGCTCGAGGTGCACGCATCAGTAACCCGTCAACAGCTGTTCCTGGGACGAGTGAGGACGAGAGAAACCCATTACCCGTCCTTGACAGGTCAGTTGACGAACCAAGAACGTGAAGATATTTCTGCACCGAGGTCATTGTTGTTCAGGCACCGTGGCACAGTGCAACGGTACACTGTAGGGGCTCAATGTGTTCGTTCGCACTGTTGGTGGAGGCTTGTTGTTGCTAATGGCTTTGGTGGTAGGGGAGGGGAAGTGGGGCTCCTGGGGTCAGATTCACGAAAGCACTTACGAAAGTACTTACGAACGTGTACAACTTTCCTCAATCTTTGACGGCTTTGGTTACATTTATTAAACAGTTTACAAGCATGTAAACTTGCCATTCAACTGTTGTTATTGTTATAAACAGCCTCCTGGTGCTTCGGAACTCATTAACTATTAAATAATTGGAAACAAAGCCGCCAAAGATTGAGAAAAGATGTACAGGTTCGTAAGTGTTTGCGTAAGTGCTTTCGTGAATCTGGCTCCTGCAGTGTTGCGAGCTTAGGTGATAGACATTGTGGTGTGTGAGAGAGACAGTGTTGTGTGAGACAGTATGGTGAGATACAGTGTAGAAGGAGATAGTGTGGTGAGAGATAGTGTATTAAAAAACAGTGTGTAAAGAGATGGTGTGTTAAGAGATATCACAAAAAAAAAAGGGCTCAATCAGAGAAATTTTCAGGGCTCTAATACACAAGAAATATATATCAATATAAGAAGCAAATCATCTTTACCCAATAGTTAAAAAAATTCCTTGCTTGAATAAAGTCATGAAATATACTGAAGCAGCGAATGTATGTATATATATATATATATATATATATATATATATATATATATATATATATATATATATATATATATATATATATATATATATATATATATATATATATATATATATATATAATTAAAAAATGTGTACATGTTTTGGGCAGAATTCATTACATATAGCTAGCATAATGTATTTTGTTGTGATCTTAATGAAACAAAACTTCTAGAATTCGTTAGCTAAACAAATCAACAATTTATTAGAAGTTAAACGCAGCATTTCTAAACATTTGCTTGTGTGTAAGAAAGGCAGATAAGATTTGCGTTTGTTAGACACAATTTTAAATTAAAATTCAAATAATTACAATTGTGATCATACATTGCAAGAATTTAGCATAAAGAGACTGACACCTATACGCTACTAAAGTTTTAATCTACTCCGAGGAAGAAGATAGCTTATCTACTATTATTATCTACTAATAAACAGTTAACGCATCCCCAGACCGGAGGACAACACCACAGGCGTTGATGACAACATTAACGCAACAGTTGGTTCTCTACGCCCCAGACCAGCAGGACGTTACCCTAAAATTTTCTCAAGAAAACTGGGAGACAATCCCAAGACGACGACTAGTATTGGAAACCAAAGTTTTCTCCTTTCGTCTTAAGTACTAGCAGTGATTTTCCACAGTCATGATTTGTCTTAACAGTTTGGTGTGTGTGTGTGTGTGTGTGTGTGTGTGTGTGTGTGTGTGTGTGTGTGTGTGTGTGTGTGTGTGTGTGTGTGTGTGTGTGTGTGTGTGTGTGTGTGTGTGTGTGTGTGTGTGTGTGTGTGTGTGTGTGTGTGTGTGTGTGTGTGTGTGTGTGTGTGTGTGTGTGTGTGTGTGTGTGTGTGTGTGTGTGTGTGTGTGTAATTACCTAAGTGTAGTTACAGGATGAGAGCTACGCTCGTGGTGTCCCGTCTTCCCACTTAAAAAGTTCCTTCTAACGTCTCTGTGGCTCATGTGGGTACTCAGTTTCCATCTGTGTCCCCTTGTTCGCGTCCCACCAGTGTTGAATAGTTTATCCTTGTTTACCTGTGTGTGTGTGTGTGTGTGTGTGTGTGTGTGTGTGTGTGTGTGTGTGTGTGTGTGTGTGTGTGTGTGTGTGTGTGTGTGTGTGTGTGTGTGTGTGAGTGCATATCTAAGGTGTTCTTCTTGATTTAGTTCAAGCTTAGCAATCTCAAACAATAAATTGTTTTCATAATTGTTTGGTGTTTTGTATTTCTATTCAATAAATTATTAGGTAGTATGTATACGTATGTATGTTCTATGATCATCTATAATTTAAGGCGTCGTACCCACAGAAAAATTGGATCGAAAATAGTGCTAACATACCAAAATTAAATACATTCCTCTAAAAAAAAATTTGGAGGACTAGACTCTCAAATTAAAACAAATAAAACGACTACAATTATACCTTTTGTTATCAGTAAAAATCAAAATTCGGCAGAACTTTACCGGGTAAAATTTCCGCACATTGTTTTCTATATAGACAAATTTCCCGTTTTCTTTTATTTTTGTCGTTATTTTATTATTTATGTTGTGTTCAGTGGTAATCCTGCTCAAGATGGCGGCCACATATTTATATGTTGCCAGTCGCCATCTGGGCGTCCTTGGAGGAGGACGTATACGCTCTTCATTTCCCTCTTTGCTTTATTCGCCTTCTCCTCTTTTACCATTTACGTCATTTATTTAAGATGAATATGTCAAAATGAATAAAAGAAACATGGAAAAAATAATAATAAGAGCAACCGGAAAATATCCTGAAGCCTGGATCAAGCAGGCTATTGTCCAAACCTGTGGAAAAAAATATATCAGCAACATACAGCTGGGTCAGCCTTGTCCTCTCCAGTTGCCTCAATAAATGGAAAATGGCGTGCTAAAACCTACCCCCTATTGACCACACATAGAAATGGTGAATGTTTTGTGAGTCACTATCAGGTTTCAGGAACTCACTATTTGACCGTCCTGGCTTTTGACCTCAAAATACGGTGTACTGTGGTCCTGGGTTCGACCCCAGGCGCCGGCGAGAAACAATGGGCAGAGTTTCTTTCACCCTATGCTCCTGTTACCTAGCAGTAAAAAAGGTACCTGGGTGTTAGTCAGCTGTCACGGGCTGCTTCCTGGGGGTGGAGGCCTGGTCGAGGACTGGGCCGCGGGGACACTAAAAAGCCCCGAAATCATCTCAAGATAACCTCAAGATAACCTCAAGATACTGTGTGATGATACAGGTGCTGATCTGATGACGCTGGTTCGAGTGACTGAATCAATAAAACACGTGATGAAGATACTGTGTGATGATACAGGTGTTGATCTGATGACGCTGGTTCGAGTGACTGAATCAATAAAACACGTGATGAAGATACTGTGTGATGATACAGGTGTTGATCTGATGACGCTGGTTCGAGTGACTGAATCAATAAAACACGTGATGAAGATACTGTGTGATGATACAGGTGTTGATCTGATGACGCTGGTTCGAGTGACTGAATCAATAAAACACGTGATGAAGATACTGTGTGATGATACAGGTGTTGATCTGATGACGCTGGTTCGAGTGACTGAATCAATAAAACACGTGATGAAGATACTGTGTGATGATACAGGTGTTGATCTGATGACGCTGGTTCGAGTGACTGAATCAATAAAACACGTGATGAAGATACTGTGTGATGATACAGGTGTTGATCTGATGACGCTGGTTCGAGTGACTGAATCAATAAAACACGTGATGAAGATACTGTGTGATGATACAGGTGTTGATCTGATGACGCTGGTTCGAGTGACTGAATCAATAAAACACGTGATGAAGATACTGTGTGATGATACAGGTGTTGATCTGATGACGCTGGTTCGAGTGACTGAATCAATAAAACACGTGATGAAGATACTGTGTGATGATACAGGTGTTGATCTGATGACGCTGGTTCGAGTGACTGAATCAATAAAACACGTGATGAAGATACTGTGTGATGATACAGGTGTTGATCTGATGACGCTGGTTCGAGTGACTGAATCAATAAAACACGTGATGAAGATACTGTGTGATGATACAGGTGTTGATCTGATGAAACACGTGATGAAACGTCATAAAACATTGACATCCAGATTTACCGTTTACAGGACTCACAAATGTAGTTCAATTTACATCTAAATGTAAATATACGTGAGTCTTATCACCTATCAATTATATTCACTATCATAAACAGTGATTTGAGGCCTTAGTCTTAAGAATAGAGGGAAGAAGGCCTATTGGCTCTAAATAAGAAACTCTTATTTACTCTAAATCGTCTTAATCCATAAATATATATATATTGATATATATTTATAAATATATAAATGAACACGCGAAGCAGTTCACCAATCCGATATCTATTATAATTTTCCAACACGTATTTATCCAAGTTAATCTGATTTTAGGATTATCCGTTGTTTCGTGTTGGGCTTTGTGATTATCCTTGTTGCCTGGGGCTGACCCCTGTGTTGATCCATATACTGCCTGGGATAATGTTCACATCTCCGTTTGAAGCAAAGGATTCACGGTGGAATGGTTTCGTTTGGATCATACGTGAACTACCCATCCAGCTAACAGTATTATACTGTTTTTTTGGGGTCAGATTCGCTCATCACAGAGTTTTCTGTCTTTGATGGAATTATTAAAACAATTACGAGGGAAATATAGCTTCAGGTTGAATGACTTCAGCCCATTCGCAATAAGGACTATATATATATTATGGGGCATTTTTACATAATAGGAGCAAATGTTCCCTCATTGATTACGGTCAATCAATCAACTTATTACCTAAGCAGAAACTGGTCTATTTCAACTTATGGGCTATTTCAGCTTTTGGTCTATTTCAACTTCTGAACTGTTTCAACTTCTGGACTATTTCAACGTCTGAACTCTTTCAACTTCTGGACTATTTCAACTTCTTATTACTTAGAAACAAGAGAAAGAAAAGAGGAGACAACATAAGCTATCATACTTTACCTGAAGTTTGAGAGTTCTATTAATCAATCAGCTTATTAAGCCTACAGGGCTTAACGTGTCTGGAACAATGCTTGACCAGTAAGGTCAATCAAGTAAGGTCACGGCCAATTACCTCTCGGTAATTTCAGTGTTTGGTCAAACAATCCTGTTTGTATTTGACGAGAGTTGATTGACAAGTGATGAGTTGTTGATGGTAACGACCTTGTTTGCTATTTGTTTCGGGGAGCCGGTCGGCCGAGCGGACAGCACGCTGGACTTGTGATCCTGTGGTCCTGGGTTCGATCCCAGGCGCCGGCGAGAAACAATGGGCAGATTTTCTTTCACCTTATGCCCCTGTTACCTAGCAGTAAAATAGGTACCTGGGGTGTTAGTAAGCTGTCACGGGCTACCTCCTGGGGGTGGAGGCCTAGTAAAGGACCGGGCCGCGGGACACTAAAGCCCCGAAATCATATCAAGATAACCTCAAGATAGTGTCTATTGTCCACTGGGAAGTTTTACATATATTTAACCACGTGTTATATGGTCCAATGTGTTATTTTATGGCTCTGATTTGAGACCAAAATCTCACTGATGCTGTGAGTGACCAAACACTTTGGGCATCTTACATGAATGTGTTACCAGATGCGGTAACGGGCTCTGCTCGGGGGTGACGCAGGCTACACCGTCACTACTCACTGTCTTCGTCACTGTAACCATCTTAACTACTTCATCAAAATCAACCGTCTTCACTGTACACACCAGTCGACACTGTGGGGGCCCATCTGCTCTACACTCGACCCTCCTCATCACCGTATCTCCACTACGCGTTCTCTTCATCTCTCGTAAATGAATCTTTACAACCCGGGTACCGCCGGATCATATTACGTCATATCATCTGCATCCGTCATGTCATATCTATATCTATCACGTCATCCCACTCTAGCTTCTCTCCCAATCCGTCGTGTCTCATCTCTCCTCTTTAAGGTTCCCTCTCTCTCTCTCTCTCTCTCTCTCTCTCTCTCTCTCTCTCTCTCTCTCTCTCTCTCTCTCTCTCTCTCTCTCTCTCTCTCTCTCTCTCTCTCTCTCTCTCTCTCTCTCTCTCTCTCTCTCTCTCTCTCTCTCTCTCTCTCTCTCTCTCTCTCTCTCTCTCTCTCTCTCTCTCTTTCTCTCTCTCTCTTTCTCTCTCTTTCTCTCAAGTAATTGCAAGCTCCAGGTCCCTTAAAAATATATATATATATATATATATATATATATATATATATATATATATATATATATATATATATATATATATATATATGTATATATATATGTATATATGTCGTACCTAGTAGCCAGAACTCACTTTTTGGCCTACTATTCAAGGCCCGATTTGCCTTATAAGCCAAGTTTTCCTGAATTAATATATTTTTTCTAATTTTTTTCTTATGAAATGATAAAGCTACCCATTTCATTATGTATGAGGTCAATTTTTTTTATTGGAGTTAAAATTAACGTAGATATATGACCAAACCTAACCAACCCTACCTAACCTAACCTAACCTATCTTTATAGGTTAGGTTTGGTTAGGTAGCCGAAAAAGTTAGGTTAGGTTAGGTTAGGTAGGTTAGGTACTTGAAAAACAATTAATTCATGAAAACTTGGCTTATTAGGCAAATCGGGCCTTGCATAGTAGGCTGAGAAGTGCGTTCTGGCTACTAGGTACGACATATATATATATATATATATATATATATATATATATATATATATATATATATATATATATATATATATATATATATATATATATGTCGTACCTAGTAGCCAGAATTCACTTCTCAGCCTACTATTCAAGGCCCGATTTGCCTAATAAGCCAAGTTTTCCTGAATTAATATATTTACTATAATTTTTTTCTTATGAAATGATAAAGCAACCCTTTTCTCTATGTATGAGGTCAATTTTTTTTTATTGGAGTTAAAATTAACGTAGATATATGACCGAACCTAACCAACCCTACCTAACCTAACCTAACCTATATTTATAGGTAAGGTTAGGTTAGGTAGCGAAAAAAAGCTAGGTTAGGTTAGGTTAGGTAGGTTAGGTAGACAAAAAAACATTAATTCATGAAAACTTGGCTTATTAGGCAAATCGGGCCTTGAATAGTAGGCTGAGAAGTGCGTTCTGGCTATTAGGTACGACATATATATATATATATATATATATATATATATATATATGTCGTACCTAGTAGCCAGAACGCACTTGTCAGCCTACTATGCAAGGCCAAATTTGCCTAATAAGTCAAGTTTTCCTGAATTAATATATTTTCTCGAATTTTTTTCTTATGAAAAGATAAAGCTACCCGTTTCATTATGTATGAGGTCAATTTTTTTTTATTTTAGTTAAAATTAACGTAGATATATGACCGAACCTAACCAACCCTACCTAACCAAACCTAACCTATCTTTATAGGTTAGGTTAGGTTAGGTAGCCGAAAAAGTTAGGTTAGGTTAGGTTAGGTAGGTTAGGTCGTCGAAAAACAATTAATTCATGAAAACTTGGCTTATTAGGCAAATCGGGCCTTGCATAGTAGGCCAAAAAGTGCGTTCTGGCTACTAGGTACGACATATATATATATATATATATATATATATATATATATATATATGTATATATATATATATATATATATATATATATATATATATATATATATATATATGTATATATATATATATATATATATATATATATATATATATATATATATATATATATATATATATATATATATATATATATATATATATGTCGTACCTAGTAGCCAGAACTCACTTCTCAGCCTACTATTCAAGGCCCGATTTGCCTAATAAGCCAAGTTTTCCTGAATTAATATATTTACTATTATTTTTTTCTTATGAAATGATAAAGCAACCCTTTTCTCCATGTATGAGGTCAATTTTTTTTTATTGGAGTTAAAATTAACGTAGATATATGGCCGAGCCTAACCAACCCTACCTAACCTAACCTAACCTATATTTATAGGTAAGGTTAGGTTAGGTAGCCAAAAAAAGCTAGGTTAGGTTAGGTTAGGTAGGTTAGGTAGACGAAAAAACATTAATTCATGAAAACTTGGCTTATTAGGCAAATCGGGCCTTGAATAGTAGGCTGAGAAGTGCGTTCTGGCTATTAGGTACGACATATATATATATATATATATATATATATATATATATATATATATATATATATATATATATATATATATATATATATATATATGTCGTACCTAGTAGCCAGAACGCACTTCTCAGCCTACTATACAAGGCCCGATTTGCCTAATAAGCCAAGTTTTCATGAATTATTTGTTTTTCGACTACCTAACCTACCTAACCTTACCTAACCTAACTTTTTCGGCTACCTAACTTAACCTAACCTATAAAGATTAGGTTAGGTAGGGTTGGTTAGGTTCGGTCATATATCTACGTTAATTTTAACTCCAATAAAAAAAAATTGACCTCATATAGAATGAAATGGGTAGCTTTATCATTTCATAAGAAAAAAATTAGAGAAAATATATTACTTCAAGAAAACTTGGCTTATTAGGCAAATCGGGCCATGCATAGTAGGCTGAGAAGTGCGTTCTGGCTACTTGGTACGACATATATATATATATATATATATATATATATATATATATATATATATATATATATATATATATATATATATAAAGCCATCTGTTTTCTTCCTCAGTGATTCCCATTCAGCTTTCAGACCTTTTATAACTATCATCTTTTCTTTTGTCCAAGGTTGAAAAGGTGTTCAGAGGACATCTTACACCACTAACCTGTCTTTGACCTTTGACACGTGAACCTTGACTACTGACGTCTGGCTCTTGACCTCTGGCAATTTGACCTTAATCATTTATGCACGAGATTTGACCTTTGATTCATAAGTCATGGCCGCTGTCTTCAACTCTGAAAAATGTAAATTTAGCTCTGACACATTGATTTTTTTTCTTACCATTTACGCAGGACTTACTTTATGACACAGGGACTTTAACCTTTGACACACGACGTTAAGTTTAGACCCTGTGGGAATTTTGACTAATATCACAAACATTGAATTATTATACATGTACCATAAACTATAGCACTTGTATCTTTTAATGTCACAAGAATGACGACCGATAACCCACTGACCTTATTAATTTTTGACACGTGAACTTTGACCTTTACTGTAACTCTAGATACATGACCTTTGAACACAGGAAATTAATCATTTAACCTGTCATATTTGACACAAGGATCACGACCTTTATCTCAAGTAACTTGACCAATATAACACAAGAATTGTAACCTATGACATTCAGACTTTGACCTTTAACAACCAAGCCTTGACCTTTTGCCCTGCCCCCCCCCCCATCCCACAAGCAGGTAAACATTCTTCACATCAGGCGAGAGTTGTTTTGTGGGATCCTTCGTGTTATGTAGGAAACCTTAGCGTGTCCTGAACGTGTTTTATACGTGAGTGGGTGTTTGTCAGCGTCAGGTCAAGGGTCATTAAACACCGGTGATACCCTTTACATCCGGCTGTCTCACCCAGTTTTATTACAGAAGAGAGGGGGAGTGTTGCCAGCTCTGTAATCCTCTTTACACACAGAACTCACAATAGCCTGATGCTTCAAATGAACAAATCCACAAGGGCTGTGGCGAGGGTTTGAACCTACGTCCGAGAGGGACGTAGTACACGTCCCGAGAGGAAGTTAGGTACTACGTCCTCTCGGACGTAAAGTCGAACCCTCGGCATCTTGTGGATTTGTTCCTGTAATCCTCTTGTTTGGATTCTTTGCCAGGTTCAGCGAATACAAAAACTGTGTTTTTTGGTATATATGGAAGCTTGCCTTTTCCTGCGTGAGTCCCTGTGCCATGATATTCCTGTATCATGTCTGTATTATTGTTTTGTAACTATAAATGTAATGAACGTTTGTGTTAGTATGTGTGTGTTTGTTGCCTTTATATAATTGTGCTTAAATGGAGACAGAATATCTATTTGGGTCTCGTGTTCAGTCTTTGGTATATCTGTTGGGACAATATTTAGAATCAGGAATACCTCTTAGGTATGGAATTCAATGTTATTTCTCGGTATTAATGATTTGAGATTTCAAGACATGGTATTATATTGCTCAATATTATGTTTTAAATTTGGTGATGCAAATATTTTCAGTTGAAATTATTTATTTCGTGAGAATGGGAGGTGAGAGGAGCGAAAAAGAAGAAAATGTGTTGAGTAAATATGTATTTTGTTGATGTTATCAGTGCTAAGCATTGCAAATATTTACATTCATCGTCCCTTGCAGCTTAGTATGCAATTAACTTGTTTACTCATCTCATTCAAACAATTCATAATATATATATATATATATATATATATATATATATATATATATATATATATATATATATATATATATATATATATATATATATATATATATATATATATATATATATATATATATATATATATATATATATATATATATAAGACTGAGTATTGCTTGGGAGGAATTCGAGGCTTCACACTGCTTCATTAGACACTGGAAGCCACACCATGAATCACTCTGAGTCTTTCAATGGTTCTTGTGGTACTAGACTTCACTATGGTTCATGAACCACTGACATTTTTAACTCATAATGGATTCCAATGACACGTGACTTTAGCTAATGTTCGTCCACGTAATTTGCTGATTATATTATGAAGAATATCAGACATAAAATGATGTGGTCAGTTGTCTGAGAATTTTTGCTTTTGTCTTTCAATACATTTTAATAATGTGAACTTGAAAATAATAATTTACATGGCCTCTGGGACGCTGAAAAAATATTAATATAATCATGTCTCCTATTACGCTGAGAAATAGTAATATATATAATATTTTTCCATTTACCATGGCATTTCAATTCTAATTATAAAACATATTTTGAGATGTTCTAGTTCAGCTCTCATGCCAGTTTCAGACTACAACAGTTTGGGAGGATCAGACTTTTTGACTTTTCAATCTTTAACCCTGGAAACACAAACCGAAACTGTCTCTATTTTCTGCTTGTTACAACTTGTAATATAGTTGTTACATCTTGGCTTAACGTGTTTATGACGTATTAGAACGTTGTTACAACTTGCTATATTGGTTGCTATAACTGGTTAGGAGGCGTTAAAACTTGTTGGAACGTTGTAGCAACGTCGTAGTTTCGGTGTGTGTTTGGCGGGAATACTGATAACAAAGTGTCATTAAGTGTTGATACGAAGCTTCATATATGTCATATATACCCGACTAAACGTTGTAATAAGACATAATAAAGCCAATATGGATATTGCCAACTATATGAACAAGTATATTAGCAAATTACGTTCGAATACGATAAAGAAAATAGTGACAAAATCACACATATTTGTGTTATTAATTGTCTTAAATGATGGAATTCATTTCGATATTTCAATAATCCAGAGTTCCCGCATTTTCTCGGCCTATATGTCTTGGCCGCTGCTATATGCAACGCCTTTCTTATATATAGCCGCCTCTTGACAGCGGGCGATGAAAAAAAGATTCTTAGCAGGTAAACCATCGCTGGATTAATCTGCCTGTTGGTGAGAGCAGCAGCGTGGGTGTGGTAGTCGTGTGCTTTAGGTTAGACTCTTAAAGTTTATGAGGCGTTCACCTTTAGCCAAAATTGTATATAATATTCTGTCTGTTGAGCATTCTCCTTGTATGGTCTCCTAAGGCTGTATTTACCTGGTTGTTCTCTGCAGGATTAATTTTTTTTATCTTCGTGTGTGAGGTGACTGTGAAGTGACTGTGAAGTGACTGTGAAGTGACTGTGAGGTGACTGCGAGGTCACTGTCAGGTCACTGTGAGGTTGTAGGGGGTTATGAGCATGCCCTCCAGGTAGTGTGTGTGTGTGTGTGTGTGTGTGTGTGTGTGTGTGTGTGTGTGTGTGTGTGTGTGTGTGTGTGTGTGTGTGTGTGTGTGTGTGTACTCACCTAGTTGTGTCTGCAGGATCGAGCATTGACTCTTGGATCCCGCCTTTCGAGCATCGGTTGTTTACAGCAATGACTCCTGTCCCATTTCCCTATCATACCTGGTTTTAAAATTATGAATAGTATTTGCTTCCACAACCTGTTCCTGAAGTGCATTCCATTTTCCCACTACTCTCACGCTAAAAGAAAACTTCCTAACATCTCTGTGACTCATCTGAGTTTCAAGCTTCCATCCATGTCCTCTCGTTCTGTTACTATTCCGTGTGAACATTTCGTCTATGTCCACTCTGTCAATCCCTCTGAGTATCTTATACGTTCCTATCATGTCCCCCATCTCCCTTCTTCTTTCTAGTGTCGTAAGGCACAGTTCCCTCAGGCGCTCCTCATACCCCATCCCTCGTAGCTCTGGGACGAGTCTCGTTGCAAACCTCTGAACCTTTTCCAGTTTCATTATATGCTTCTTCAGATGGGGACTCCATGATGAGGCGGCATACTCTAAGACTGGCCTTACGTAGGCAGTGTAAAGCGCCCTAAATGCCTCCTTACTTAGGTTTCTGAATGATGTTCTAACTTTTGCCAGTGTAGAGTACGCTGCTGTCGTTATCCTATTAATATGTGTGTGTGTGTGTGTGTGTGTGTGTGTGTGTGTGTGTGTGTGTGTGTGTGTGTGTGTGTGTGTGGGGTTATGAGCATGCCCTCCAGGTAGTGTGTGTGTGTGTGTGTGTGTGTGTGTGTGTGTGTGTGTGTGTGTGTGTGTGTGTGTGTGTGTGTGGGGTTATGAGCATGCCCTCCAGGTAGTGTGTGTGTGTGTGTGTGTGTGTGTGTGTGTGTGTGTGTGTGTGTGTGTGTGTGTGTGTGGGGTTATGAGCATGCCCTCCAGGTAGTGTGTGTGTGTGTGTGTGTGTGTGTGTGTGTGTGTGTGTGTGTGTGTGTGTGTGTGTGTGTGTGTGTGTGTGTGTGTGTGTGTGTGTGTGTGTGTGTGTGGGGGGGGGGGTTATGAGCATGCCCTCCAGGTAGTGTGTGTGTGTGTGTGTGTGTGTGTGTGTGTGTGTGTGGGGTTATGAGCATGCCCTCCAGGTAGTGTGTACTCACCTATTTGTACTCACCTATTTGTGCTTGCGGGGGTTGAGCTTTGGCTCTTTGGTCCCGCCTCTCAACTGTCAATCAACTGGTGTACAGATTCCTGAGCCTACTGGGCTCTATCATATCTACATTTAAAACTGTGTATGGAGTCAGCCTCCACCACATCACTGCCTAATGCATTCCATCCGTTAACTACTCTGACACTAAAAAAGTTCCTTCTAACGTCTCTGTGGCTCATGTGAGTACTCAGTTTCCACCTGTGTCCCCTTGTTCGCGTCCCACCAGTGTTGAATAGTTTATCTTTGTTTACCCGGTCGATTCCT
This sequence comes from Procambarus clarkii, assembly GCF_040958095.1. Lineage (NCBI taxonomy): Eukaryota > Metazoa > Arthropoda > Malacostraca > Decapoda > Cambaridae > Procambarus > Procambarus clarkii. Next base: position 9,365,738 of record NC_091163.1, read on the forward strand.
CTGAGGATTTTGTAGGTTGTGATCATGTCTCCCCTTACTCTTCTGTCTTCCAGTGTCGTAAGGTGCATTTCCCGCAGCCTTTCCTCGTAACTCATGCCTCTTAGTTCTGGGACTAGTCTAGTGGCATACCTTTGGACTTTTTCCAGCTTCGTCTTGTGCTTGACAAGGTACGGGCTCCATGCTGGGGCCGCATACTCCAGGATTGGTCTTACATATGTGGTGTACAAGATTCTGAATGATTCCTTACACAGGTTCCTGAACGCTGTTCTGATGTTAGCCAGCCTCGCATATGCCGCAGACGTTATTCTTTTTATGTGGGCTTCAGGAGACAGGTTTGGTGTGATATCAACTCCTAGATCTTTCTCTCTGTTCGTTTCATTAAGTACTTCATCTCCTATTCTGTATCCTTTGTTTGGCCTCCTATTTCCACCACCTAGTTTCATTACTTTGCATTTACTCGGGTTGAACTTCAACAGCCATTTGTTGGACCATTCACTCAGTCTGTCTAGGTCATCTTGTAGCCTCCTACTATCGTCCTCAGTGTGTGTGTGTGTGTGTGTGTGTGTGTGTGTGTGTGTGTGTGTGTGGGGTTATGAGCATGCCCTCCAGGTAGTGTGTGTGTGTGTGTGTGTGTGTGTGTGTGTGTGGGGTTATGAGCATGCCCTCCAGGTAGTGTGTGTGTGTGTGTGTGTGTGTGTGTGTGTGTGTGTGTGTGTGTGTGTGTGTGTGTGTGTGTGTGTGTGTGTGGGGGGGGGGGGGGTTATGAGCATGCCCTCCAGGTAGTGTGTGTGTGTGTGTGTGTGTGTGTGTGTGTGTGTGTGTGTGTGTGTGTGTGTGTGTGTGTGTGTGTGTGTGTGTGTGTGTGTGTGTGGGAACTCACACACACCGCCTGGAAGGCGCTAACTCATAAAGTACCAGTAACAATTTTCTGTTACTCTAAGTTAGAACGTTTTCCTGATACTTCATCAGACGTAAATATGTGGCCACGTCTGTGGTAGAATTTAATAAAACCAAAAAGTTTACATAAGTTGAAATGCCATCTTTTGTTCACGTGGGAGGGAAGGGGGGGGGTGGGGGAGATATGGAAGAGGGAGATAAAGAGACATGTGAGAGGAACAGGTTGGGTGAAGCCAAAGAAATGAGGAGATAGAGAGGGGAGAGAACGTATGTGTGTGTGTGTGTAGTTAGGGGAGAAGAACGAATGGGATAATGAATGCCTGGAGGCTGATGAAAGAGGGAAGAAGAGAAAAGGGAAGGAAAGAGATGTAGAACAGACAGGAACCAGAGAATTGTGTGTGTGTGTGTCGGGGGGGGGGGGCAAGCGGTGAATGGAAACACAATGGAGATTGAAGAGTGTTCAGATGGAAATATTACAGGAGTAGAAAGACGAATAATCAAATAAAAGAAATGGAAAACATTGAGGAAGGGATAGGAAAGAATAGAGGAGAGTTAAGAATAGAGGAAGCAGTGACGACTTAAAAAAAACTCCAACGAACATTCACCCACGTCGCTGAAAGCCCAAACTGTAATCTCAAAATTAATATGAAACCGTCAAATACATTCTAATACCCACAAGAATATGTTCTTATAAGCTTATAAAGTAAGGCATCATATTCTAGCAAAAACACCATAGAAATAAGCTAATGTGATTTTATTAAATAGGATCTGCTAGTCATGAGTAGTAGCGATCCACATTCAAATTATTTAGTAGTTTATTTTACAATTAATAGTGTCTTCAAATAATATCTTCAAATAATAGCAATATACACGTAAATTATAACTATAAACTTTATCTTGCTCTTGTGAGACCCCCCACTGCTCAAACCACACTTTTCAGACCCCACTGTACTAATTATTCAGTACAGTTTTGACTGCCTTACTGTAAAAAAATTGTAAATTCTTATGTGATTTACACAGCAGGATGACCGAGATAAATCTTACATTAGAGATTTACCTTATGATGAATCAAGATCATTCAATTTACACATCCCGGGAAGAGCAATAAGTAAGAGGACTCATGTAAACAATTTACAAATAGGTAAAAAGAGTCTTAATGAAATAGGATGTTTACAAGAGGGGGTTAAATATATATATAAGCTAAGAGAATTAATAGGAAAACATTCGTTGGGAAAAATAGAGCTCCCGATCAATGGAACAAATTAGCCTCTATGGAACAACTTACACAGAATCATTACAAAGGGGAATAAACTGGCTAGTTATAATCTGTCTGTCATATACTTTCAGTAAAAATATAAGATATACATAAGAGAGAGAGAGAGAGAGAGAGAGAGAGAGAGAGAGAGAGAGAGAGAGAGAGAGAGAGAGAGAGAGAGAGAGAGAGAGAGAGAGAGAGAGAGAGAGAGAGAGAGAGAGAGAGAGAGAGAGAGAGAGAGAGAGAGAGAGAGAGAGAGAGAGAGAGAGAGAGAGAGAGAGAGAGAGACAGACAGAGAGACAGACAGAGAGAGACAGAGAGAGAGACAGAGAAAGAGAGAGAGAGAGATCTTTTAAATTTCCCCCCCCCCCCAAAAAAACATGATATGTAGAAGTTCCATCTGCGGACTCTGCTGGTATAGAAATTAATCCTCACCTTATATCTCTGTGTGTGTAAGAGTTCCACGCTGACATTGCATGCAGTCTGTGCCGAGCTGCAACATAGCAGTTGCAAGTGGATGTAAGTGGTACGTAAATGGTAAGTTGAAGATGTAAGTGGTACGTAAATGGTAAGTTGAGGATGTAAGTGGTACGGAAGCCTGGTAGATAGTGAAACTGTGCATAGGGGGGGTCTTGTAGTTGTCTTGAGGTGACAGGTGCGCTGTTGAGTAATTAAACGGTGGTAATCACCATTTATGTTAAAGACGAGTTCCCTTCCTCCCGGCCGCCGCCTGAATGGGTCATGTTCAGCCAACACACTACTCTGTTTTAATTAAATTGTGGTGAAGAGCATTTTAAATGCGTAGAGAAACACACACACACACACACACACACACACACACACACACACACACACACACACACACACACACACACACACACACACACACACACACACACACACACACGCCTTCTACGACGTCTGTGACTTGAAACAGAGGGTTCCGGGCTCACTCCCCCTCCGGAACAGAAGGGATTGGGCAACATTCAACACGCACACACACACACACACACACACACACACACACACACACACACACACACACACACACACACACACACACACACACACACACACACACACACACACACACACACACACAAGGATGAACTATTCAACACTGGTGGGACGCGAACAAGGGGACACAGGTGGAAGCTGAGTACCCAAATGAGCCACAGAGACGTTAGAAAGAACTTTTTCAGTGTCAGAGTAGTTAGTAAATGGAATGCATTAGGAAGTGATGTGGTGGAGGCTGACTCCATACACAGTTTCAAATGTAGATATGATAGAGCCCAATAGGCTCAGGAATCTGTACACCAGTTGATTGACGGTTGAGAGGCGGGACCAAAGAGCCAGAGCTCAACCCCCGCAAGCACAATTAGGTGAGTACAATTAGGTGAGTACACACACACACACACACACACACACACACACACACACACACACACGTCAAATGACCCACAAGAATGAGAGGCAGTGACGAATCAGCGAGAATTGACCCGATATTCACCCCCTGATCGAGTCTAACACTTTCTTGAGTCTTGACCTTGACAGCCTCATCCTATCAGTCTTTGACTTTCTGATAGTAAGTCCACCTCCTAAAGGGACCAGCAAGCCAAGGGCTGGCATATCAAAATAGAAAATTATAATGAGATGAGAACATTCCTAACAGGAATACCATGAAGAAACATTACTCAGAAAACATAATGTTCAAAACATGATGAACTGTTTCGGCCTAGAAATGTCAGCCACGTCACAGTAAAAAATAAACTAACCATGTGAGCCATGGAACAAGAGACAATAATACTCATGTCAGCTATATCACAAAGGTACAATACCATGGTCACAGCTACATCACAAAGGTACAATACCATGGTCACAGCTATATCACAAAGGTACAATACCATGGTCACAGCTACATCACAAAGGTACAATACCATGGTCACAGCTACATCACAAAGGTACAATACCATGGTCACAGCTACATCACAAAGGTACAATACCATGGTCACAGCTACATCACAAAGGTACAATACCATGGTCACAGCTACATCACAAAGGTACAATACCATGGTCACAGCTACATCACAAAGGTACAATACCATGGTCACAGCTATATCACAAAGGTACAATACCATGGTCACAGCTACATCACAAAGGTACAATACCATGGTCACAGCTACATCACAAAGGTACAATACCATGGTCACAGCTACATCACAAAGGTACAATACCATGGTCACAGCTACATCACAAAGGTACAATACCATGGTCACAGCTACATCACAAAGGTACAATACCATGGTCACAGCTACATCACAAAGGTACAATACCATGGTCACAGCTATATCACAAAGGTACAATACCATGGTCACAGCTATATCACAAATGTACAATACCATGGTCACAGCTACATCACAAAGGTACAATACCATGGTCACAGCTACATCACAAAGGTACAATACCATGGTCACAGCTATATCACAAAGGTACAATACCATGGTCACAGCTACATCACAAAGGTACAATACCATGGTCACAGCTACATCACAAAGGTACAATACCATGGTCACAGCTACATCACAAAGGTACAATACCATGGTCACAGCTACATCACAAAGGTACAATACCATGGTCACAGCTACATCACAAAGGTACAATACCATGGTCACAGCTACATCACAAAGGTACAATACCATGGTCACAGCTACATCACAAAGGTACAATACCATGGTCACAGCTACATCACAAAGGTACAATACCATGGTCACAGCTACATCACAAAGGTACAATACCATGGTCACAGCTACATCACAAAGGTACAATACCATGGTCACAGCTACATCACAAAGGTACAATACCATGGTCACAGCTACATCACAAAGGTACAATACCATGGTCACAGCTACATCACAAAGGTACAATACCATGGTCACAGCTACATCACAAAGGTACAATACCATGGTCACAGCTACATCACAAAGGTACAATACCATGGTCACAGCTACATCACAAAGGTACAATACCATGGTCACAGCTACATCACAAAGGTACAATACCATGGTCACAGCTACATCACAAAGGTACAATACCATGGTCACAGCTACATCACAAAGGTACAATACCATGGTCACAGCTATATCACAAAGGTACAATACCATGGTCACAGCTACATCACAAAGGTACAATACCATGGTCACAGCTACATCACAAAGGTACAATACCATGGTCACAGCTACATCACAAAGGTACAATACCATGGTCACAGCTACATCACAAAGGTACAATACCATGGTCACAGCTATATCACAAATGTACAATACCATGGTCACAGCTACATCACAAAGGTACAATACCATGGTCACAGCTACATCACAAAGGTACAATACCATGGTCACAGCTACATCACAAAGGTACAATACCATGGTCACAGCTATATCACAAAGGTACAATACCATGGTCACAGCTACATCACAAAGGTACAATACCATGGTCACAGCTATATCACAAATGTACAATACCATGGTCACAGCTACATCACAAAGGTACAATACCATGGTCACAGCTACATCACAAAGGTACAATACCATGGTCACAGCTACATCACAAAGGTACAATACCATGGTCACAGCTATATCACAAAGGTACAATACCATGGTCACAGCTACATCACAAAGGTACAATACCATGGTCACAGCTATATCACAAAGGTACAATACCATGGTCACAGCTACATCACAAAGGTACAATACCATGGTCACAGCTACATCACAACAAACAATCACAATCAAGTCAGCTATAATCACAAGGTACAATAACAACATATCACCAATGGAACAAGGAACAATAACCCCGTCATGTGAATCATATCAAAAGGAATGTTTATCGACCCACAATTTCACATCAAGGGAAAAAACCATTGAAGCAAAAATACTGATGATACATGCGCTGTCATTGCCAAAGCGCTCCCGCAATGTCAGCACGGGTAATGACATCATTTATATAATGAACGCCATTAGTAAACCTCGTAAATACTCCCTCATAAAATCATCAAGGCAATAATTACCATTTATCTTTTCTATAATTAGATTTTCTGGTTATATTTCATTCTGGTCTTTGTGACAGACATATATATATATATATATATATATATATATATATATATATATATATATATATATATATATATATATATATATATATATATATATATATATATATATATATATATATAATATATATATATATATGTGTGTGTGTGTGTGTGACTCTGGAAACATATGTTCATTCTTGTATCAGGGCGTGGCAAAATGAGGCATGAATTACCGCAATTTTCTCTACTTGTTTCGTAAATAATTTGTAGATAATTTGAAATCAGATATTTACTAAATTAATTATATCTGTCATGAAAAATATTGTTCATAATAAATGTGGTTTTTGAGAGTATATTTCCTCTCGAGGGAGCACATAAACGATGCTTAAAATAATACTTTAAAAAAAATTCACCTTGTTAAACTATCACTTTGCAAAACAAACTAAAAGCCTAACAATTATTTTACACGAATTGTTCAGTAATGATAATAATGATAATTGTTCACAACAATTGTTCAATAATTGTTCACAATGAGTTTGCAATTAGTATACCTTGATGTTTCCTCAGGTGTTCTATGGCACATTACGAGGTGTAAATAACTGAGGTGTTTTACAACCCAATATGAAGTAGAATTCCTACAATTCCCTGGTTCCTGAAGGACTTCATGGTATACAAGCTTCGACCTTACTGTGCAGACTATGTAGACCCTTTTGGCTGTTCCACTCGCCTGTTGGTGTTCGCACAACGCTCTCTAGATGAGAGTTTCATCAAGAGACTGTAATGCTTTCCTTATTACGCAATTCATATATATATTGATAAGGATTTATTTGTTATTGATTTCTGTGTTAATAACTCAACTGTTCTGGCTGGATTGAAATCAGTTATTCAGTTATAAATTCATTTTCAGCCAATTTAAAAGGATTGACAATAATCCTTGCGTGCTCGGGTCTGTGAGTACTAGAGTGTATTACTGCCACGCGTATATTTCACCTGTGTATTGTATACATAGACTGAGATAGAGAGGTATATTTCACCTGTGTATTGCGTACATAGACCGATGCAAGGCGGTATATATATATATATATATATATCAATTGTATACTGTATAATCAGGCCGAGTCAGTATACCTCACTTGTATATGACATACACTGGCAGAATTAGGACAGCATATCTAACTGACAAGGCACGTTTGAAAGATATTGATTATTTGTTTTTTTACTGGAAACCAGTAAAGGAATTTTTGGGAAAATGTTGTATAACCATTTTTTCCTTGAGAAGTAAAAATAAATATTATTTTCGTCTGCAGTATGGATTTTTTTTTTAAATCTCTCTATCCAAAAAAAAAAGAAGTTCAAATTGAACAAAAAATCCCTTTTACTAAAGACAAATCCTCCCAGTTTTGTGTTACTAATTAACTGTTGTTGCCAATTATAAGCTGCCTTATTGCCATTTGATGCAACATATATATATATATATATATATATATATATATATATATATATATATATATATATATATATATATATATATATATATATATATATATATATATATGTGGGAATCTATTACTGTTTCTGAAAGGGACATATATTGTTACATATATTATTAATGTGGATGAAAATTCACCTTTCTTTATGTAAGAAAAGAAGAAAAAGGGCACATGACTGCGTCTGGGTCTCTCTCTGCTCCTCTCTCTCTCTCTCTCTCTCTCTCTCTCTCTCTCTCTCTCTCTCTCTCTCTCTCTCTCCCCCACCCCCTGACATCCCCCTTCTCACCCCTCTCCCTTCACTTTACCTTTCTCTCTCTCTGCCATTTTCACAGTGACAGGAAAATAACACGTGATGACAGTGACAAGAAGATATAATGACAGTGACAGTAACATGTGGTGACAGTGACAGCAATATGACAGTGACAGCACAGGCCAGACAGGGGAGCAGACAGTAGACCAACAGTGAGTCAACAAGGGCGAACTACCGGTAAGTTTGTTCAACACTTCGAGACATAACTCTTGAGACCACACAAGCAAACTTTTCCTTGTCAACTATATTGCCTCTCCTAACCTCTCAGGGAGAGTTTAAACATATCTTTCTTGTGAACACAAATGTATCTTTAATGAGTGAAAATACTCATACTCATCTCTCCCCTTCTCACGTATTATGTTTGGATAGGAATTTGTATATAATGTTTCTGGGCACAGATGATGTTTTCGTATATTTGAACATAAGAGTTGAAGAATTATATCGTCGTGTGAATAATGTTAAATGAATATGTGTGAGTTTTTTGGGGGTTTTCAGTTACTCTTTGGGTACGTTAATGTTTACCTCGTAAATACACACAGACACACACACACACACACACATACACACACACACACACACACACACACACACACACACACACACACACACACACACACACACACACACACACACACACACACACACACACACACACACACACACACACACATATAAAGCGAATCAAGATCTGATTACCTTTCCCATTTCTGAACCATTTTAACTACACACAGAGAAGGCTGCCATTGACACAAACTTAACGCTAATGGAGACAATATCTCTGGTTTCATTAACCCGTTCATATATACTCATCTGGAGTTATGAATAAAAACCTTTTTCTTGACTAAACAAGAAGTTCTTGCATCAAATGCATTCATTTCTATAAATCAACTAAGCCATTCCCAGGAGAATGGTATCATTGCCGGCCATTTGAGAGTCGGATAACGATCATTTCACAATTCTGAAATACGTCGTAAAATCTAATTGAATTTGCCGTCTCGTACCTAGTTGTCCTGTCTACCCGGGCCATTAGACAGGAGAAAATAGATTAATAGCTTGCAATTAGTGCAACCAGTGATCTATAATTGATCAATAATTGCAATTAGCCAGTAATCACGACCTTAATGTAACCTTCCCAGTGTGCTATTTTATTGCAGCTATCAGACCAGTGATTGCAAGATACAACGAAAGAATAGTAATCAGATATCAAAACATATCATATGCAATATGATATCAAACATATCAGGATATCATATGCAAGATATCCTGATTGTCTAATATATATTGGAGGTATTGTGATTACCAGGATAACGTGCTTAGCCAGAATGGCATGATAATATTGGGAAGGGCTATGGGAACAAACAGTTGGATTATTAGGGGTGAAAGGATTGTGCCCATCCACACGGACCTTTGGGGATCGAACACCAATCCTGCAAGAAACAGAATGTAGCTCTATTGACCAGTATTAACTAATATAAGCTAGGTCGTGCGTTTTAATATTAGTATATTTTGGTAGCAGTCTTTCCTGTAGACATATATTATTAAATATGACCGAAAAAGTAAGATTAATAATTCTAACACGAATTTTCTCAATATTTCTTAAGTTTCTTTTCACTGTTGATGGTAATTGAAAAATCAATTCTCCAAAATTCATTTTTATTTCTAGTCTAGACTAGAAATATAAATGAATTTTGGAGAATTAATTTTTACTAGAAATAAACTAGATATACTAGAAAATAAAGCAAATATACTAGAAATAAACTAGAGGAATTATACAATAAATAGATTTGATGACGAGGAAAGTCATGTTTTAAAATTATGAGTAATATGACTTAAGCCTCTGAGAGCAATGAGTAACAACGTTGATATCAAGAGTTGTTCATTGTAAAAGAGACAGTAAATGAGCTTACAATGATCAGCTCTTTATGCCCCATTATCGCAATAACGTTTTCATTATAATTATTATAAATTATTTTAATTATTAAATAAATTATTATAAATAAATTATTATTAATAAATTATTATTAATAAATTATTATTATATAATAAATTATTATTAATAATAAATTATTATAATTATTATATAACAAAAACAGAAAATAACTCCAATCAATTCAACATCTCCTCATGACGTTAACCTCAAAATCATGAGTCAAAATCAAAATTCTGAAATTGAGTTTGATGCTAGGCTTATAGGTCTAACATCGTCTCAAGACTTAATTAGAGCCAAGACAATTGCTAACCTAACAGCATGAATACTTTAGCATTGAACATTATACAGGACTAACGTTAACTTCATATGTATACTCACCTGAAAGTATTCCTCCCTTATACATGTATATACATATATACATAGAATTATAATAAGGTAAAAGTGTTTTATAATGATATTATGATTAATTAATGATTAGCCAGTTTAATGTTGCGATATTGGTCAATGATAACGGAATATAATTTATTATATTTGAATTTTTGAACTTTACTGAATTTTTGAATTGAGTGAATTTTTTATTTACTAATGAGATACTAATAATGTAAGCAGATAAGCCTCTCTTCCAAGCCAATAGTAATCATTATTAACGCCAATTAAGCAAACTAATAGACAGTGGCCCGGATATAGGATTGGTGGAGACCACAAAAGCTCTTAGTGAGCTTTAGGGGCTTTTATATATATATATATATATATATATATATATATATATATATATATATATATATATATATATATATATATATATATATATATATTATTGTATATAATCCCCTGTATTGGAGGGGATCTAAACATTCCCTCTAATGCGTTATGCGTGGTTTCCTCCGAGGCTATGGGTCCCCCTTCTTCCAGCTAGAGGTGGTACTCCCTTCCTATATATATATATATATATATATATATATATATATATATATATATATATATATATATATATATATATATATATATATATATATATATAATTTTTAATAAGCTTATCAACAATTGACTGCATAGTTGTATATATAACGTTAGAAGTGAAGTTATCTTTCGTGTTTTAAAACTTTATAAATGAACACAGATTTTAAAGACTTATTTTAACTGCAATAGAAAATAGTGTTTATGATGATTTCCTTAGAGGCCAGGTTGGTTTGTGTTTAATAGTATTTAATATATTTGTTATTTTAAATGTCATTGTCTGTTTTTTTTCAGTGTTTTAAGAAAAAGTTATATACAAAATATATTAACCTTGTTGACCAGACCACACACTAGAAGTTGAAGGGACGACGACGTTTCGGTCCGTCTGGACCATTCTCAAGTCGATTATAAAGTCAATTCGATATATAAAGTCAATTATAAAGTCGATATATAAAGTCAATTATAAAGTCATTCTCAAGTCAATCGACTTGAGAATGGTCCAGGACGGACCGAAACGTCGTCGTCCCTTCACCTTCTAGTGTGTGGTCTGGTCAACATACTTCAGCCACGTTATTGTGACTCATCGTCTGCATATTAACCTTATGACGAGGTGCAAATGTATTACAATCATTCATCAAACAAAAATGTTTGTAAATGTATATATGTAAATCAGCGAGGCAGAAGCTCTGAGTTTCTGCCAAGCATTAACATTCCCAGGAAGTCGTAACTTACAGAAACATCAAACATCTTTGAACATAACTTCACATCGTAACTTAATAATAAGCTGCCTCTTGAGCTCCAAACTTGTCAAAAGATCATGGTACATTTGCACAAACCTAAGTTTTTTTTCTGAAGTAAAACTAGTATTTAAACAGACGTTTTAACTAGATATGATAACACACTGGAGTTTCTAGTGATGAAGCAGTAACGAAGCTGCGACTACGTGCTTGGATAATAACTCAAATATTACCGAAACCGGTTGGTTGGTGTAAAGATAACAGGATTGGCAACTGGGTGAGAGGAGTTCTTTGTCAAGTTCTTTGCCAAATTCACGTGTAAATTAAAAAAAACATTTACACACGAATTTGAATTAATAACCACATTCGTACTCCCTCGAGATGTTGTAAAGTCGATAATTGTTCCTAAACAATTGATAACGAAGATCACCAAAATAACGTCTTGGGGAGAAAGAGGCAATTAGTAAGGTTTCTTCGCCTCCGGATGGACCCAGAATGCGTTGCCAAAATCACACGTTGGCAATAAAATCCTCACCTCCATTTTTACTGATATTGGAAGACAATTCTCACTCGCCGCCACTGTAGCAAATTGAATTTTAATGCCCCAGTGCTGAAAATTCTGCTAAAAGTTAAAAGGTACTTTTGAGGCTTAAATTTATTGCATAGTTCTTTTACGACTATCAACAGTAGTATCAACATCAATAATTATCAACAAAATTAATTTACGTGTGCTGTCCCCCTTCCTAATATATATATATATATATATATATATATGTATTTATATATATGTCGTACCTAGTAGCCAGAACGCACTTCTCAGCCTACTATGCAAGGCCCGATTTGCCTAATAAGCCAAGTTTTCCTGAATTAATATATTTTCTCTAATTTTTTTCTTATGAAATGATAAAGCTACCCATTTCATTATGTATGAGGTCAATTTTGTTTTATTGTAGTTAAAATTAACGTAGATATATGACCGAACCTAACAAACCCTACCTAACCTAACCTAACCTATTTTTAAAGGTTAGGTTGGGTTAGGTAACCGAAAAAGGTAGGTTAGGTTAGGTTAGGTAGGTTAGGTCGTCAAAAAAACATTAATTCATGAAAACTTGGCTTATTAGGCAAATTGGGCCTTGCATAGTAGGCTGAGAAGTGCGTTCTGGCTACTAGGTACGACATATATATATATATATATATATATATATATATATATATATATATATATATATATATATATATATATATATATATATATATATATATATATATATATATATTTATATATGAGAGTATATTTTGGTAGCAGTTTTGTAAACATATGTTGTTGACTATGACCGAAAGGGTCAGATTAATGATTTTAACACGAATCGTCTCAATATTTCTTTCGCTTTTTTTTCACTGTCGGGGGTAATCGAAAAATTAACTCTCCAAAGTTCATTATCGCATTAATATTTATGGTTTGAGGCCTAAAAGCGTTTCGCAACGACTTCTCACATTTTCAAAGACAGATTTTTACACATATCATTGTAAATAAGCATGAAATAATATGTGTAAACATCTGTTATGGTCTATACGACTATGTATGGGAGCATGTTATTGCATAGCTAAATATTTCAGTACAATTTCCTCATTGGAGAACAAATGTATCGGTAGAATAAGAGTGAATATAATATCATTCATGAACAGATTTTATGACATAAATAGTCTCCAAGTTGAAAGAAACAACATCAAATATATTTAAACAAATAACTGGAAGAATAATTGACATGTCACTTGCTAAATTCCTCGACATTTACTCAAAATTTATGATAAAATATGAGATTAATATGCAGAAATATGCATTGAATTTTAGAATGATGTTGCTGGAGAAGGAGATTTTTGAATATAGAAACGAGGTAATAACTTAAATACTACAACGTGGTCAGATGTAAATAATGAAGTTATTAGAATTTACAAAAATATTTATTGACTGAAAAGCTCTCCTGAAACCCACATATTCACGAATAGACATATTCCTCATATTTCATATAATGAAATAGATATTAAAGGAGAAATGAAGTAGAGATAAAAGTGTGAAAATATCCTCTAGGAGAATATTAAGTATTAAATTGGCGACTAATATAAGCTCGTCTGAACCCATATTGCCCAATCAAATTCTTGCAGATTGAAAGATATCAACACTCCTTAAACTGTTATTGCCTACACTGAACTGTTACGACCATCTACGTAACAGTTTAGGTCTTCAGGTTTCGCCACCTTGCTTTCTCACTTAGCCAGGTGTGAAAGAATGGGTTTTGAATATAACACTACACACAGAAATCACAATAGCGTGATGCATCAATTCTTTTGACCATGTCGTAGCTCAGTCGATTAAGACAGCGTCTGGGATGATCTCGGACGTAGGTTCGAATCCTTGTCACGGCCCTTGTGGATTTGTTCGTGGTTTTGAATATACTCTATAACAGGTATATGATTTACCTTCAACTATGAAGGTAGAGCAGCATCTCTTCATCTCCAGCGTCAATGTTTACAAATGAGACACTTTAAATTAAGCAGATTCTCGTCCCCATAGCACCACTTTAATGACATAACAAACAGTCTAACAAAGTCCCTCAATCACATTCTAGCTAATACACTTCGATGGGAAAATTAGTAAATAACTTAAAAAGCACTAGAATAGCGGTGATAAGTTACCTACGGATTACTAAGCTAGCTTCACCCCTGAACAAATCCACAAGGGCCGTGACGAGGATTCGAACCTGCGTCAGGGAGCATCCCAGACACTGCCATAATCGACTGAGCTACGACAGGGTTAAAAAGAGTTGAAACCGAAGTTCTACTGAACTTACTGGATCCCGTAGCCTCTCTGAGGCACAAACCAGGATTTTACACAACTCCTCCCTTGCACCCGAGCTATGTCATTAGGCCGTTCTTCCTCTTCGCCCTTACATCATTACACACCCCTCTTTTGTAAGGAAAAGGCAGCTCCCCTCTCATAGGTGCTCAAGCCCACAAATAAGGGGATAGCAGGGGTATCTACCCTCTGCTATCTCCAGAGGGCAGATACCCTGCGGATACCCAGCAAACAAAACAAGTATTCGTTCAATTAAAACAACTAACCGTTTGTGGCGGCCACCTGCCAATCGACAGTGGGCCCCGATGTCAGGACCGTTATAGATGAGGCGAAATCCTCACACCGGGTCATCCAATGCCATTTATCAGGCTCGAAGGCTATATATATATATATCACTGAACCTCGAGAAACATCGGAACTTGCAACCAAGATCTTTCCTCGTGTCAGAACTTACGAATGGGCCAAAAATGGCTCTTTCTTGCGTTTGATTTCGTGTCTGTTATCACATTGAGAGTCAAATTGGTCACTCCAACAAGTTGCTGATGAACTGTGCCTCGTTCGCTAATTTCAAACTGTCGTTCGGTCTTACCAAGACTGACAATCAGTCTGTTGGGGGTTTGGGCTTAATATCATCAACCCAAAAAGTGTTACCAGACCCACAAGACTGGACGGTGGAGGGCTGAAAGGTATCAAGACGGTTCGGAAACATATCAGACCATGTTGAAATGTTTTTTTTACTTTTTAATTAAAGGAATTAAATGGTGCTTGGAAGCATCATAAGGTGCTGTGAGGCAAGAAGTAATTAGAGGGTGTTGGAAAAAGGAATACGCTTCTCAAAGGCCCCAAACACTGCTTAAAGATATCAAACGATATGGTTAGATATCAGACAGTGGGAACGTAATCATACTTTACAAAACTTTATAAACTTTACATACTTTATAAAACAGACGTTGCTGGAAGATATCAGACGTCCACCAGGCTCTTCTAAGGTGGTGTGTGTCATGATGCATCTTCCTCATAAGGTAGAGGGGAGATAACTGTAATCTTTTCCCCTCACTTCTACCGCTGATGTAGAATTTTTTATTTTGCTCCGAGGGAGACCAATTCATCACTCCCTTCCTCCATAGAAACGTTTCCTTGATGATGGAGGATGGTCAGTGCTCTTTCCAACTCTAGCCTGTAGATTAGTTTTTTTTTTAGCGTCAGGATGACCTGGTCTAGTCTGGAGGATGACCTGGTCTAGCTTGAGAATGACCTGGTCTAGCCTGGAGGATGACCTGGTCTAGCTTGAGAATGACCTGGTCTAGCTTGAGGATGACCTGGTCTAGCTTGAGGATGACCTGGTCTAGCTTGAGAATGACCTGGTCTAGCTTGAGGATGACCTGGTCTAGCTTGAGAATGACCTGGTCTAGCCTGGAGGATGACCTGGTCTAGCTTGAGAATGACCTGGTCTAGCTTGAGGATGACCTGGTCTAGCTTGAGGATGACCTGGTCTAGCTTGAGAATGACCTGGTCTAGCTTGAGGATGACCTGGTCTAGCTTGAGAATGACCTAGTCTAGCTTGAGAATGACCTGGTCTAGCCTGGAGGATGACTTGGTCTAGCTTGAGAATGACCTGGTCTAGCCTGGAGGATGACCTGGTCTAGCTTGAGAATGACCTGGTCTAGCCTGGAGGATGACCTGGTCTAGCTTGAGAATGACCTGGTCTAGCCTGGAGGATGACCTGGTCTAGCTTGAGAATGACCTGGTCTAGCCTGGAGGATGACCTGGTCTAGCCTGGAGGACGACTTGTTCTAGCCTGGAGGATGACCTCTTCCCTCTAGGGGGGAACTATCCATCCAAACCCTTCATTTCGTGGAAGAACAAACTGGAGAACAAGATGATCACTCAGCTTGTTCAGGTCTAGGAAACAGGTGTCATTAAGGCCTTGTTATGATGTCATTTTCGAAGAACACTCTCTTCAGATTTTGTCTTCCAGTTGAAGTAATTAACTTTTATTATACTTTGCTCCAAGAAGTATTTTATTTTTATCTGTGAATGGGCAAACATTGGGTAAAAAATTATATTTTGTTTATAATTACATTTATATAAATTAAAATAAAATTATTGATAAGCAGATAATGACATAAAAATATTATACATAAAAAATCATTATCGATCTTTAATGTTCACAATATAAGATAAATTATTGTTTATTACTAAAGTTTCTATAATCTATTGTATACAATGTACTTGTATACAATATACTGTTGCTGAATGTTGTTGTTGTTTTAGACTAAGCTACTTAGAACCAAAGTTCCAAAGTAGCACGGGCTACGGTGATCCCGTAGTGGACTTACTTGGCACAGGAGCGGGGCTGTAACTCTGTGTTCCGACAGCGACAGACCCTGTCTATACAGTCCTTGTTTATGTCCCTAACCCAAGTGAAAACTTCGAGTATATTACGCTCCTGTCGGGCGACTCTCCAGTGAGTGGAAACTGAGACGCTTCAATCTGTCTTCATAGGAAAGGTTCTTCTGTATTTTCCAATGAATATTTGTACCCATTGTTGTCCATATCACACACTAGAAAGTGAAGGGACGACGACGCTTCGGTCCGTCCTGGACCATTCTCAAGTCGATTCGTCCGTCCTGGACCATTCTCAAGTCAACATATTTCAGCCTTTTTTTTCGACCAAGCTTTTGATCGACTTGAGAATGGTCCAGGACAGACCGAACCGTCGTCGTCCCTTCACTCTCTAATGTGTGGTCTGGTCAACATATTTCAGCCACGTTATTGTGACTCCTCGCCTGCATAGAGAAGAACACAGTTGTGTCCGATACTGCATTTGTATCCATTTATTAATACGCCGACCAGAACAAACAAGCTTATTCCAAATTGGGTTTAACTATCGTTGTCCTCCATTACTACTCAAAGGCCAGCAAATTGGAAAGACCGGAACGACCCTTGCGAACGTGTGGTGGAAGCCTTTTATTATCAACTATAATTTTTCTGAGTGATATCTGATTGCACCAGCAGTTATTGCTTCCAGGAACCTTTCCTCCCCCCCCCCCCTCCCACTAGATGCCAAGCACGAGTTTTATCTCTCTTTCTTCAATATTACGACCCCACGACAGCTCTGTGCTCTATGCAACAGGAACAACACTATACCGTGGAAACACAAACCGAAACTGTCTCTATTTTCCGCTTGTTACAAGGTGTAATAAAGTTGTTACATCTTGGGTTAACGTGTTTGTGACGTATTAGAACGTTGTTACAACTTGCTATATTGGTTGTTATAACTGGTTAGGTGGTGTTAAAAGTTGTTCGAACGTTGTACCAACGTCGTAGTTTCAATGTGTGTTTGGCGGGTTATATAGTCCCGACTGATTAATTAAATACATTCTTGTATTCCTGTTGTATTCCTGTAGCTCCTTGTATTCCTGTAGCTCCTTGTATTCCTGTAGCTCCTTGTATTCCTGTAGCTCCTTGTATTCCTGTAGCTCCTTGTATTCCTGTAGCTCCTTGTATTCCTGTAGCTCCTTGTATTCCTGTAGCTCCTTGTATTCCTGTAGCTCCTTGTATTCCTGTAGCTCCTTGTATTCTTGTAGCTCCTTGTATTCCTGTAGCTCCTTGTATTCCTGTAGCTCCTTGTATTCCTGTAGCTCCTTGTATTCTTGTAGCTCCTTGTATTCCTGTAGCTCCTTGTATTCCTGTAGCTCCTTGTATTCCTGTAGCTCCTTGTATTCCTGTAGCTCCTTGTATTCCTGTAGCTCCTTGTATTCTTGTAGAATTTCCCGAACACCTCGCCACGAATATTTGGGATAAAACCAGGATAATATCGTTTATTAATATACAGAATAATCACCCTAACGTGAAGTGTCCATGAGAAAATCCTATGCTAAGAAATTATCCATAGTCAAGTGATAAATTGTTTGCAAGTTAAGGAATTACACTTTTCTTTCTGGTTGAAACAGGTTCTTCCGGAACCTGTTTCAACCTGTTTCACCTGTTTCATTATCAGTATAGGACTTTCTGAATTAAGCTTGAGAGCTGGCAGGGATACAGCGGCCGTCACTCACCTATAACGACCTCCTGAGTTAACGGACACAGGAGCCCCCGCGCCAATATTATAAGTTTCGCGACTATCGTAAAAGGGGGGGGGGGGATACTATGAGGACTTTTGACACCCTCCACAACACAACTGGTAATATTTTAATATTCCAGAGAGAATGTTTCCCGAAAAAAATAGCTTTCTGATGGGATTCTGATGAGAGTTCTAACGAAGTCTGGTTTAAAAAAATCATTGAAAAGGGGTATGAAAGAAAAATTCATTATGTGATGATATGGATGGTACATGTGATGTATTGGGCAGGTAGCGATGTTTTGCTGGTGAGACATTTGTGATCTTGGTACATATATATATATATATATATATATATATATATATATATATATATATATATATATATATATATATATATATATATATATATATATATATATATGCGAACAAGCCTGAATGGTCCCCAGGACAATATGCAACTGAAGTTATATATATATATATATATATATATATATATATATATATATATATATATATATATGTAACTGAAAACTCACACCCCAGAAGTGACTCGAACCCATACTCCCAGGAGCAACGCAACTGGTATGTACAAGACGCCTTAATCCACTTGACCATCACGACCGGACATAATGAGGTGATAGCCGAGGCTATTTGAACCACCCCACCGCCGGCACTCGGATAGTAATCTTGGGCATAGCATTTTACCAAATCACCTCATTCTTTGGGGCACACGTGAGGAACACAAATGCGAACAAGCCTGAATGGTCCCCAGGACAATATGCAACTGAAAACTCACACCCCAGAAGTGACTCGAACCCATACTCCCAGGAGCAACGCAACTGGTATGTACAAGACGCCTTAATCCAGGCGTCAAGTGGATTAAGGCGTCTTGTACATACCAGTTGCGTTGCTCCTGGGAGTATGGGTTCGAGTCACTTCTGGGGTGTGAGTTTTCAGTTGCATATTGTCCTGGTGACCATTCAGGCTTGTTCGCATATATATATATGTGTGTGTGTGTGTGTGTGTGTGTGTGTGTGTGTGTGTGTGTGTGTGTGTGTGTGTGTGTGTGTGTGTGTGTGTGTGTGTGTGTGTGCGTGTGTGTCACATGTAAGATGTTCTGTGCCTCGGTTACAAATAATGGTTTAAAACGCATTTCCATATTCATACCCCAGCTCTTCCACGTCGGGATGGTAACAAGAACGCAGCAATACGCGTTCACCTCTGAACTGAAGCAGCCAGCCTCCCAACCCCAACAGTTTGAGAGGAAGCAGCCAGCCTCCCAACCCCAACAACTTGTGAACGAGGCAACTGTCCTGGTCCCACGAGATGGTAATTTTCCACCTCAACTTCACATAAGATACTTTACAAACTTTCATGTTATATAAGAAATCACAGGAAATTGCCTGACTGGTTAATTAAGACATACTACCCAATTAACCTCTCTATTGCGCGGGATTTTAATGCTCATCTCTCACGCTTGACACCACCTTAGTGGCTGGACTAGACTGTAATGTTTCTCATTATTTTTTTTCAGTTTTAGTGCCTGCATTTAGTACAGTGAACAAGGCTTTATTGGCCTGCATTTAGTACAGTGAACTAGGCTTTGTTGGCCTGCAATTAGCTACTGTGAACTAGATTTTATTGGCATGCCTTTAACTACTGTGAACTATGCTTTATTAGCTTGAATGTAACTACTGTGAACTAGGCTTTATTAGCTTGAATGTAACTACTGTGAACTAGGCTTTATTAGCCTGAATGTAACTACTGTGAACTATGCTTTATTAGCTTGAATGTAACTACTGGGAACTATGCTTTATTAGCTTGAATGTAACTACTGTGAACTAGGCTTTATTAGCCTGAATGTAACTACTGTGAACCAGGCTTTATTAGCCTGAATGTAACTACTGTGAACTAGGCTTTATTAGCCTGAATATAACTACTGTGAACTAGGCTTTATTAGCCTGAATGTAACTACTGTGAACTAGGCTTTATTAGCCTGAATGTAACTACTGTGAACCAGGCTTTATTAGCCTGAATGTAACTACTGTGAACTAGGCTTTATTAGCCTGAATATAACTACTGTGAACTAGGCTTTATTAGCCTGAATGTAACTACTGTGAACTAGGCTTTATTAGCCTGAATGTAACTACTGTGAACCAGGCTTTATTAGCCTGAATGTAACTACTGTGAACCAGGCTTTATTAGCCTGAATGTAACTACTGTGAACTAGGCTTTATTAGCCTGAATGTAACTACTGTGAACCAGGCTTTATTAGCCTGAATGTAACTACTGTGAACCAGGCTTTATTAGCCTGAATGTAACTACTGTGAACTAGGCTTTATTAGCCTGAATATAACTACTGTGAACTAGGCTTTATTAGCCTGAATGTAACTACTGTGAACTAGGCTTTATTAGCCTGAATGTAACTACTGTGAACCAGGCTTTATTAGCCTGAATGTAACTACTGTGAACCAGGCTTTATTAGCCTGAATGTAACTACTGTGAACTAGGCTTTATTAGCCTGAATGTAACTACTGTGAACTAGGCTTTATTAGCCTGAATGTAACTACTGTGAACCAGGCTTTATTAGCCTGAATGTAACTACTGTGAAAGAGACTCACCAGGGCTTTAACAACAACATATTTTTACGTTTTATTGGTCAATAAAACTCGCGTTAATGTATGCGTGTTTAACAGGATTTATTGTAGAAATTGTGATTAATCTGAAGTAACCTTTGGGAGGAAACTTTGAAGGAGTTTGGGAGCCGGTCGGCCGAGCGGACAGCACGCTGGACTTGTAATCTTATGGTCCTGGGTTCGATCCCAGGCGCCGGCGAGAAACAATGGACAGTGTTTCTTTCACTCTATGCCCCTGTTACCTAGCAGTAAAATAGGTACCTGGGTGTTAGTCAGCTGTCACGAGCTGCTTCCTGGGGGTGGAGGACACTAAAAAGCCCCGAAATCATCTCAAGATAACCTAAAGATAACCTTTGGCCTTTGAAATAAGCTTAGAGTTGACAGGATCTGAAGAACTTTGATTATAACTGAATATCTCTCGTTTGTGAGAGAAACAATAGTTAATCCCAACGATACTTCAAAGACTGGTCTTTCCAGTTAAACAAAGACACTCAAGGTATAGAGTGAAATTGAGGGGAAAAAATGTCTGAAATCCAAATACATAATTAATCCTGAAGGGACAGTGAAGCCCTTTCAGGATTTCCTCCATGTCTCCAGAAGAAAAAAGCAAGGAGTGAGGATAACACAGCCAGATATCCAAAGAAAACATAGTCGTAAGGACTTTCAGATAAATAGAAGTAGAATTTCTAAATAAGAGTTGACATAAATATCCAAAATCTTAGTGTTGACTATGGGTAAGATTCATCCCTACTACTTTAAGGATGCGTCTTATCAGTGGCGAAAGACTCAATCCTCATCTTCAGAGACTCCAAGCCATTACTCCTTCTTGCTGGGCACCGGCTGCCACTTCTGTGATATCATACAATCAACATTGCTGGGAAAAAGGAGAAATATTTTATTTAGTTTTCAAGTAATGTTTGGGGGGAAGAGGAGTGTGAGGGAGATAACACAGAAGTCCCAGTGTACCTAGTGGCAGCAAAATTGTGCCATATGATGGAGACAGAACAGTAAATTTGACTATTAATGTTAATTTGGAAATCAGTAAGAACATTGCAATGATATTGCAATGATTGCAGTTATATATTGAACCTGGATATTGACCTTTGACCCCTTCATGTTGCACGTGTTAAGTTATATAAATAAATGCAACACATCAGAATGAAGCAGAAAGCACGTAATTATTATTATTATTATAAATAAAATCAGTTGGAACAGTGTGGGGGATTCCAACCAGCGTCCTAGTGAATGTCAGAAGCGCATGTTATCCCACTGGGTCATGCCAGGACCTATTCAACGGAGCCAGGAGCCTAATAGCCAGGAGGCTATTCAACGTAAGACTCTTATAATGAGACAACTCGGAAAGTCTGGTGACCACAGCTGGTGCCACAACCGGGTTTTTTTACGAATAACCCGTCTACACTCAAGTGTGGGTGCTTTAGTTCTCAACCAAACAATGCAGAGATTGAGGGGTGGAGTCCTTCACTCAATCTCACTCAAACACCCCCCATCACACTCACTTTCATTCACTCCATTGCACTCATTCTCATTCACTTTATCACGCTTATTCTCACTCACAGTACAATCTTTCCCAAAGTCACCCATTTCACAGGACCACCTGCTGCAGTCTTTGAAGCTAGATCAATTGTCTCTCTCCTCAGTCAGTCAGCCAGTCACTCACTCACTCACTCACTCACTCACTCACTCACTCACTCACTCACTCACTCACTCACTCACTCACTCACTCACTCACTCACTCACTCACTCACTCACTCACTCACTCACTCACTCACTCACTCATTCACTCACTCACTCACTCACTCACTCACTCACTCACTCACTCACTCACTCACTCACTCACTCACTCACTCACTCACTCACTCACTCACTCACTCACGCACTCACTCACTCGCACACACACTTATTCATTCACCCAACATAGCTATCGACTTTTCTCTCTCTCTCTCGTTATCGCTCTCTCCTCCTATCTAACATCCCTTTTACATATATCTGGAAACCCTCTTATAAGTAGTGGAACCTATCATTATAATCTTGGAATCTTTTTAACTTTTAAATCCTTCCCTCCTCACACCTTCCCTAGAGCCATGGCACCGTGCCACTGAATATCTTTGTGTGCCATCATCTAGAGTTCGATATCTTGGCCTAAGTGATAGTTTGTGGGCAAACAGAAAAAGAAAACGGTGTTTACTTACATTGTATAATGAGTGGTGGCTTGATTAGCTGGTCGACAGGTGAGTTTGGACAGGTGTGTTTACCTTTCGTTACCTGTGATAGGAGCACACGTTGTTGTTTTAGATTTAGCTACTCAGAACGAAGTGTCCATGTAGCACGGGCTATGGTGAGCCCGTAAGCAAGGAGCACACGTGAGGTGATTGTTTTTATATACCCTGGGGGATCATCTGTAGGGCCAGGTTTAGCGTGGGAGGCTCGCAGTTTGAAGGGGTCGCAGAATGAGGGAATATATTCTCTTCCCTCATTCCCTCATAAAGCACACAAATGAGGAGACTCCGCCATTATGAATCACCGTATGAAGCAGTGCATCATACGGTGAGGCAGGTGTATGTATATATGTATTCTCATATGTATCTGGTGAGGCAGAATGTGAGGTGGCACAGAATGCTGGGACTCAGAAAGATGGGACGCAAAATCATGAGACGCAGAACGATGGGATATTAAAGAATGCGACGCAGAAAGATGGGGTATTAAAGAATGAGACGCAGAACGATGGGGTATTAAAGAATGCGACACAGAAAGATGGGATGCAGAATGAGGTTTGTGAATGTGTTTCTGTTGCTATCTATAGGTACTCATCTACATGGGCTTACATAGAGAGATTCAGCTCCTGGGCCACGTCTTTCAATCACAAACTGCAATGACTTCCGACTTCCTTTCCATTATATGATCCCATGAAACTATGAAGGGAATTAGCCTTAACTACCTCTTTGTTAAGCTCATTCTAGTTGCTAAATATTCTTACACGATAGCAATGTTTTATTCAGTTCGTATATATCTTATCTTGAGTAACTAGTTACCACCCATATTATCTGGTCATTAACATGTTCAAGCAAAACATGAATATTTTGCCTTACAGAATCATTTATGTCAAGATCATGGCTCCTTTTTTTCGGGTTTTCAGCAGCCTGATCTTATATATCAAGGGTAAATGTGATATGGTTTTTGCCTCATTAACTTGGCCTACTGAAGCCAGTGATCATTAATCGGTTGTAACACATTTATTGGTACGCTTTTAACTAGCCTAAACCACCACCACTTCTACGTAGGGGGTAGATAGTGTTAACACAGTGGTGTGTTAAGAGAGAAAAGCAATGTGAGGTCATGTTTTCTCAGCTTATCAACCTACCTCAGCCCTCTCAGTTAAAATGAGTCTAGCAGCAAACCTTCAGAATTCCTCAAAATGTGCTATGAAAGTTTCAGGTTGATTTCTCCTCAGGGGGTATATATATATATATATATATATATATATATATATATATATATATATATATATATATATATATATATATATATATATATATATATATATATTTGAGAACTGGTTGGCCGCGAGAAGTGCAAAATATCCTGTAAAATCTTCTATTTAGATTCCTGAAGGATACACGGATGTGCTTCAAGCATAGAGCTTACATTTCTCTCGGTAATCACACACACAGAGATCACACTAACGTGATGCATCAAATGAACAAATCCACAAGGGCCGTGACGAGGATTCGAACCTGCGTCCGGGAGCATCCCAGACGCTGCCTTAATCGACTGAGCTACGACAGGGTTAAAAGAGTTGAAACCTAAGTTCTTCTAAACATACTGGATCCCGCAGCCTCTCCGAGGCACAAACCAGGATTTTACACAACCCCCCTCCCCATGCACCCGAGCTATGTCAATAGGCCGTTCTCCCTCTTCGCCCTTACATCATTACATGTGTCTGGGATGCTCCCGGACGCAGGTTCGAATCCTCGTCACGGCCCTTGTGGATGTGTTCTCTCGAGAATGTTTTTAATACATTTTCCTCCGTTCTGTGCTTTGTTGACAAGAAGTTCATATAGATTATGGTGTTATTTATTGGAGTAACTTTGTTGTTAGAGTAACTCTCCACAACTCTCCTCTATTCCAACAGAGCAGCTTATCTTTCTTTTGATGACCTTTTCGTTATATATTATAAAGTATCCGATGTTGATAAG
Source organism: Procambarus clarkii (assembly GCF_040958095.1). Classification (NCBI taxonomy): domain Eukaryota; kingdom Metazoa; phylum Arthropoda; class Malacostraca; order Decapoda; family Cambaridae; genus Procambarus; species Procambarus clarkii. The sequence continues at coordinate 9,391,177 of NC_091163.1, forward strand.
CGTCTGCTCCACTCTGTTGATATCTTCTATCATTCTGCATCCATTTGGAGCCTGGTTGATGTGTCAACAAGTGATCGGTTGTCAGTTATCTTGGGATAGACTTAAGGGTGTGAACCCTCATTGATTTCCTAGAAGGTTAAACTTCCCATCTATCAAGCAAAGCTTATCAAGGAATATTGCTCGAACCCTTCGTAAGCATTAGTAGCATTACACAGTAGTATTACACAGTAGCATTACACAGTAGCATTACATAGTAGCATTACACAGTAGTATTACACAGTAGCATTACATAGTAGCATTACACAGTAGCATTACACAGTAGTATTACACAGTAGCATTACACAGTAACATTACGCAGTAGCATTACATAGTAGTATTACACAGTAGCATTACATAGTAGCATTACACAGTAGCATTACACAGTAGCATTACACAGTAGCATTACACAGTAACATTACACAGTAGCATTACACAGCAGTATTACACAGTAGCATTACACAGTAGTATTACACAGTAGCATTACACAGTAGCATTACACAGTAACATTCCTTGTCAGGTACCTACAAGAAACAATCATTAATAGTCCAGTTGAAAAGGTAAAGATTTAGCTGCCGGTAAACAAGGAATTTTCTCATAAAAATTAAATGCATTGTTGGATGGCAGCCACAGTGCTAACCTGATACGGTAAACTTTCTCAACGATCATCCATATTGTCTCATCCACGGGCACGTAGATGAGACAATATCATCAGGATGAGACACACACACACACACACGTTATCTGTATGCGAACAGATAAAGGAAGATAACACGTATGGAGTCAGCAGAGTCTCTGAGTCAGTCAAGCTGTAGGTATGTGAGGGGAAGGGATGGTCCGACTGGTGTTCGAACGAAGCACTTACTGAAATTGACCAGACCACACACTAGAAGGTCAAGGGACGACGACGACGTTTCGGTCCGTCCTGGACCATTTTCAATCGACTTGAGAATGGTCCAGAACGGACCGAAACGTCGTCGTCCCTTCACCTTCTAGTGTGTGGTCTGGTCAACTTACTTTAGCCACGTTATTGTGTCTCATCGCCTGCACTCACTGAAATTATTTGTTAATTAAGGCCATCAAAAGAGGACTTTTTGACGAGTATTATAAAATATAATGAAATTAGTTCAAGGTTATTAGGACCGTACGTCCAGAATGATTTTGACTGTGGCTAATCCTACAAGTTTTTTATGTATAATGTGTATGTATTCGTGTGTATGTATAATGTGTATGTATTCCTGTGTATGTATAATGTATATGTATTCCTGTGTATGTATAATGTGTATGTATTCCTGTGTATGTATAATGTGTATGTATTCCTGTGTATGTATAATGTGTATGTATTCCTGTGTATGTATAATGTGTATGTATTCTGTGTCAAGGCAACAGCTACTTTTGAAGGTATTGTGGAATGGTGTTTTACCTCGACTCTACAATACATTAACACACTGCTACCTCTCTCCATGCCTGTCTGTCTGCCCCCTTTGTTTACCAATACTCCTCCCTGCTCGCCCAGCGCAATTATTACCTGTCTCTCCTTCCTGAATACCCGATCAGTCTGGTACGTTGCTCCTGCCTCTCGATGCTCAGGCAGCGACCAGGAGCCACAGCTCCTCCCTTGTGATGTGTACCATGAAACGACTACAATATCTGAACTGCTCGGGACGAATATGGACCACCAGTTGTATCGTCTGATGGGTCAAACGACCCCTTGAGCCCTAGCAGTTGTATCGTCTGATGGGTCAAACGACCCCTTGAGCCCTAGCAGTTGTATCGTCTGATGGGTCAAACGACCCCTTGAGCCCTAGCAGTTGTGTCGTCTGATGGGTCAAACGACCCCTTGAGCCCTAGCAGTTGTATCGTCTGATGGGTCAAACGACCCCTTGAGCCCTAGCTGGAAATCAGAAGGTGGATATTTAGGTAAATTTTTCAGAAGCGTTTTAGAAATACTGTTTTTAAGTTTCTTGATATCGGACGTCACCTGTTGGTGCAAGAGCTCAGGTGTTTATGTAATTATGTCATGTGGTTGAGTTAAAAAATGTTTAAATGTGTATAAATCTTAAAATAGACAATCGACTTGAGAATGGTCCAGGACGGACCGAAACGTCGTCGTCCCTTCGCCTTCTAGTGTGTGGTCTGGTCAACATAATTTAGCCACGTTATTGTGACTCCTCGTCTGCATGTTAAATATGTATTTTAACTGTTTATAGTGGAATTGAATGAGAAATCATACGCATATTTTCAATGCTTGGATGATTAGGGGTTACATTTATGTAAACGTGTCATCATAAAGGTGTACGCGTTTGTCCATGTATGGAATGCATGGTTTTAATTGTTTTTCAGTAAGAATTACGGGCTATTGATAGATTGATTGATTGTAGATTTGTATTCCTATGCATGTATTCACGCTCTCCGTATAATATCATTCATAGAAGTGTTCCTGTTTTGTTTAGAACGTATGTTTATCAACCGTTAGTTGACTATAGTCAACAGGGGCCAGATTCACGAAGCAGTTACGCCAGCACTTACGACGTGTTCATCTTTCCTCAATCTTTGACGGCTTTGGTTACATTTATTAAACAGTTTACAAGCATGAAAACATGCCAGTCAACTGTTGTTATTGTTATAAACAGCCTCCTGGTGCTTCGGAGCTCATTAACTGTTTAATAATTGTAAACAAAGCCGCCAAAGATTGACGAAAGATGTACAGGTTCGTAAGTGCTTGCGTAACTGCTTCGTGAATCTGGCCCCAGGTTTCCTTAATAAGATTAACCTAAGAAATAATAAAATGTCTCAACATATTATTGTTTATAAACTGTAATGTTATTTTATTTACTCTGAGATCTACTCTGACTATTTATTAGGCTACGAATTCATTCAAGAATCTCTATCTTAATTTCACTTAGTGGTTTAAATATAAAAAAAAAAATATCAAAATATAATCTCACATCCTTTCCTCACATGTGGCTCTTCACATTGAGGAAACTCATACTAAACAACGCTTTTCTTTACAGTTTGTAAATCTCCTTAAGTTATATCACAACCTCTCGTAAACAGCTCCAGAATTCTGTGTTTTTCTTTCCAAACATTTCCTGTGTAACATCAGGGGAATTTCAGGAGATTTCCTCTAAGACAGAAAACGTGGCTTGGATCTTATTCACGGTGGAAGTCAAATGAGCTTCCGAAAGCCAATCGGAATCATAGGCTCTTGCAATGTCTCACAGTTGCAATTTGCTGATTGGTTAAATGATTTCCCTTGACCAATCACGGCACAGACTTTTAATATCCCCCTTTTTCTCTTTGGTTTAGACTTGTCACAGCTGTAACGAAACACGAAAACAGTCACGTTAGTGTTCCCATTTTCTTGACTTATAAATATGTACATTTCTACAAAGAAAATGAATCACAGAAGTTCCACTGTAATATCGAGCAAAACGAGGCCTGTCTCATGCAATAACACCTCATGAATGACACTCTCATGAGCAGGATATAAAGACATGCAGGCCAGCTGTATTGCATTATACTCGGAGTATATGCACTGAGGAGTATAACATAGTTTTCTGTGCACATATTGCTTGTCAGGGTAGAAAGGTCTCCAGCGGGAATCATTCCAGAGCACCCGAGTTTGGATGTTTGAATGTGGGGTGGATGTGTGGTGGATGTTGTACAGATGTGGTGTGGATGTGTGGTGGATGTTGTACAGATGTGGTGTGGATGTGTGGTGGATGTTGTACAGATGTGGTGTGGATGTGTGGTGGATGTTGTACAGATGTGGTGTGGATGTGTGGAGGATGTGGGCACAACTAACAAGCTCTGTAACGGTATATCTGAGGATAATCAAGATTATATAATAAAATTATTGCTTGTCATTGATATCAGGTATTTTAAATATGATATAAATATAAATATATATATATATATATATATATATATATATATATATATATATATATATATATATATATATATATATATATATATATACATATATATATTTTATTAAATATGACCGAAAAAGTAAGATTAATAATTCTAACACGAATTTTCTCAATCTTTCGTACATTATGCTTCACTGTTGGAGGTAAATCAAAAATCACTTCTCCAAAATTCATTTTTATTTCTAGTCTGACGCGACACGGGCGCGTTTCGTAAAACTTATTACATTTTCAAAGACTTCACAAATACACAACTGATTAGAACTTGCATTTCCCTGATTTTATATCTACATTTGAGTGAGGTGGGAAGGGTGATGTGGCATTACATTTGAGTGAGGTGGGAAGGATGATGTGGCATTAGAGGATATTAATAGGGTATTAAAAGTATCAACACAAGACAGAACACGAAACAATGGATATTGAATAGAAGTGTTTGTAGAAAGCCTATTGGTCCATATTTCTTGATGCTTCTATATTGGAGCGGAGTCTTGAGGTGGGTAGAATATAGTTGTGCAATAATTGGCTGTTGATTGCTGGTGTTGACTTCTTGATGTGTAGTGCCTCGCAAACGTCAAGCCGCCTGCTATCGCTGTATCTATCGATGATTTCTGTGTTGTTTACTAGGATTTCTCTGGCGATGGTTTGGTTATGGGAAGAGATTATATGTTCCTTAATGGAGCCCTGTTGTTTATGCATCGTTAAACGCCTAGAAAGAGATGTTGTTGTCTTGCCTATATACTGGGTTTTTTGGAGCTTACAGTCCCCAAGTGGGCATTTGAAGGCATAGACTACGTTAGTCTCTTTTAAAGCGTTCTGTTTCGTGTCTGGAGAGTTTCTCATGAGTAGGCTGGCCGTTTTTCTGGTTTTATAGTAAATCGTCAGTTGTATCCTCTGATTTTTGTCTGTAGGGATAACGTTTCTATTAACAATATCTTTCAGGACCCTTTCCTCTGTTTTATGAGCTGTGGAAAAGAAGTTCCTGTAAAATAGTCTAATAGGGGGTATAGGTGTTGTGTTAGTTGTCTCTTCGGAGGTTGCATGGCTTTTCACTTTCCTTCTTATGATGTCTTCGATGAAACCATTGGAGAAGCCGTTATTGACTAGAACCTGCCTTACCCTACAGAGTTCTTCGTCGACTTGCTTCCATTCTGAGCTGTGGCTGAGAGCACGGTCGACGTATGCGTTAACAACACTCCTCTTGTACCTGTCAGGGCAGTCGCTGTTGGCATTTAGGCACATTCCTATGTTTGTTTCCTTTGTGTAGACTGCAGTGTGGAAACCTCCGCCCTTTTCCATGACTGTTACATCTAGAAAAGGCAGCTTCCCATCCTTTTCCGTCTCGTAAGTGAAACGCAGCACGGAACTCTGCTCAAATGCCTCCTTCAGCTCCTGCAGATGTCTGACATCAGGTACCTGTGTAAAAATGTCGTCAACATACCTGCAGTATATGGCCGGTTTCAAGTTCATGTCGACTAAGACTTTTTGCTCGATGGTACCCATGTAGAAGTTTGCAAACAGGACACCTAGGGGAGAACCCATAGCGACCCCATCTACTTGCTTATACATATGCCCATCCGGGCTCAAGAAGGGTGCCTCTTTAGTACAAGCTTGTAGTAGTTTCCTCATATATATATATATATATATATATATATATATATATATATATATATATATATATATATATATATATATATATATACATATATATATATATATATATATATATATATATATATATATATATATATATATATATATATATATATATATATATATATATATGCCGTACCTAATAGCCAGAACGCACTTCTCAGCCTACTATTCAAGGCCCGATTTGCCTAATAAGCCAAGTTTTCATGAATTAATGTTTTTTCGTCTACCTAACCTACCTAACCTAACGTAACCTAGCTTTTTTGGCTACCTAACCTAACCTTACCTATAAATATAGGTTAGGTTAGGTTAGGTAGGGTTGGTTAGGTTCGGTCATATATCTACGTTAATTTTAACTCCAATAAAAAAAAATTGACCTCATACATAGAGAAAAGGGTTGCTTTATCATTTCATAAGAAAAAAATTATAGTAAATATATTAATTCAGGAAAACTTGGCTTATTAGGCAAATCGGGCCTTGAATAGTAGGCTGAGAAGTGAGTTCTGGCTACTAGGTACGACATATATATATATATATATATATATATATATATATATATATATATATATATATATATATATATATATATATATATATATATATATATATATATATATATATATATATATGTCGTACCTAGTAGCCAGAACTCACTTCTCAGCCTACTATTCAAGGCCCGATTTGCCTAATAAGCCAAGTTTTCCTGAATTAATATATTTACTATAATTTTTTTCTTATGAAATGATAAAGCAACCCTTTTCTCTATGTATGAGGTCAATTTTTTTTTATTGGAGTTAAAATTAACGTAGATATATGACCGAACCTAACCAACCCTACCTAACCTAACCTAACCTATATTTATAGGTAAGGTTAGGTTAGGTAGCCAAAAAAAGCTAGGTTAGGTTAGGTTAGGTAGGTTAGGTAGACGAAAAAACATTAATTCATGAAAACTTGGCTTATTAGGCAAATCGGGCCTTGAATAGTAGGCTGAGAAGTGCGTTCTGGCTATTAGGTACGACATATATATATATATATATATATATATATATATATATATATATATATATATATATATGTGTGTGTGTGTGTGTGTGTGTGTGTGTACTCACCTAATTGTACTCACCTAATTGTGCTAGCGGGGGTTGAGCTCTGGCTCTTTGGTCCCGCCTCTCAACCGTCAATCAACTGGTGTACAGATTCCTGAGCCTACTGGGCTCTATCATATCTACATTTGAAACTGTGTATGGAGTCAGCCTCCACCACATCACTGCCTAGTGCATTCCATTTACTAACTACTCTGACACTGAAAAAGTTCTTTCTAACGTCTCTGTGGCTCATTTGGGTACTCAGCTTCCACCTGTGTCCCCTTGTTCGCGTCCCACCAGTGTTGAATAGTTCATCCTTGTTTACCCGGTCGATTCCCCTGAGGATTTTGTAGGTTGTGATCATGTCCCCCCTTACTCTTCTGTCTTCCAGTGTCGTAAGGTGCATTTCCCGCAGCCTTTCCTCATAACTCATGCCTCTTAGTTCTGGGACTAGTCTAGTAGCATACCTTTGGACTTTTTCCAGCTTTGTCTTGTGCTTGACAAGGTACGGGCTCCATGCTGGGGCCGCATACTCCAGGATTGGTCTTACATATGTGGTGTACAAGATTCTGAATGATTCCTTACACAGGTTCCTGAACGCCGTTCTGATGTTAGCCAGCCTCGCATATGCCGCAAACGTTATTCTCTTTATGTGGGCTTCAGGAGACAGGTTTGGTGTGATATCAACTCCTAGATCTTTCTCTCTGTCTGTTTCATTAAGTACTTCATCTCCTATTCTGTATCCTGTGCCTGGCCTCCTGTTTCCACTGCCTAGTTTCATTACTTTGCATTTACTCGGGTTGAACTTCAACAGCCATTTGTTGAACCATTCACTCAGTTTATCCAGGTCATCTTGTAGCCTCCTACTATCATCCTCTGTTTCAATCCTCCTCATAATTTTTGCATCGTCGGCAAACATTGAGAGGAACGAATCTATACCCTCTGGGAGATCATTTACATATACCAGAAACAGTATAGGTCCAAGGACTGACCCCTGCGGGACTCCACTTGTGACGTCTCGCCAATCTGAGACCTCACCCCTCACACAGACTCGTTGTCTCCTGTTGCTTAGGTACTCCTCTATCCACCGGAGTACCTTCCCTTTCACTCCAGCCTGCATCTCCAACTTTCGCACTAGCCTCTTGTGTGGCACTGTATCAAAGGCTTTCTGACAATCCAAAAATATGCAGTCTGCCCACCCTTCTCTTTCTTGCCTTATTTTTGTTGCCTGGTCGTAGAATTCAAGTAACCCTGTGAGGCAGGACCTGCCATCCCTGAACCCATGTTGATGCTGTGTTACAAAGTTCCTTCGCTCCAGATGCTCCACTAGTTTTTTTTCGCACAATCTTCTCCATCAGCTTGCATGGTATGCAGGTTAGGGACACTGGCCTGTAGTTCAGTGCCTCCTGTCTATCCCATTTCTTGTATATCGGGACTACGTTAGCTGCTTTCCAAATATCTGGTAGTTCCCCTGTTGCCAGTGATTTGTTATACACTATGGAGAGTGGTAGGCATAGTTCTCTTGCTCCTTTCTTTAGAACGCAAGGGGAGATTCCATCTTGGCCTATAGCCTTCGTCACGTCCAACTCTAGTAAACACTTCCTTACTTCCCCACTGGTAATCTCAAACTCTTCCAGTGGTTCCTGGTTAGCTATTCCCTCACTTACCTCTGGAATTTCTCCTTGCTCTAAGGTGAAGACCTCCTGGAATTTCTTATTCAATTCCTCACACACTTCCTTGTCATTTGTAGTGAATCCTTCCGCCCCTATCCTTAATCTCATAACGTGTTCCTTTACTGTTGTTTTTCTCCTAATGTGGCTATGCAACAATTTAGGCTGAGTCTTTGCCTTGCTTGCGATGTCATTTTCGTATTGTCTTTCTGCCTCTCTTCTCATCCTGACATATTCATTCCTGGCATTCTGGTATCTTTCTCTGCTCTCCAGTGTCCTGTTATTCCTATAGTTTCTCCATGCCCTTTTACTTTGCTGCTTAGCTAGCCTACATCTCTGATTAAACCATGGGTTTCTCATTTTCATTTCTCTGTTTTCCTTTTGGACTGGGACAAACTTGTTTGCTGCGTCCTGTACTTCTGCGTAATTTAATCCATCATATCTTGGGCCGTCTTTCCCCTGAGCTCTGTTTCCCATGGTATATCTGTTAGGAATTTTCTTATCCCCTCATAGTTTTCCTTTCGGTATGCTAACCTTTTGGTTTCGGTATCCCTCCTCGAGTTCAATAGCCCTTCTTCAATCAAATACTCAAACACCAGTACACTGTGGTCGCTCATTCCTACTGGGTCCTCAAAACCGATTTATCTTATGTCGGAG
>NC_091163.1:9402709-9407709 GCF_040958095.1 Procambarus clarkii
GAAGCGGTGAAATCTACCACGGAAAGAAAATGGGGGGCTGGAGTGGAAATTGAGTAAAAAAATGTTGATTAGCAAATGTTTTGGAAAAGAGCGCGGGATAGAGTAGGCTGGCAGAGAGGGGGATAGAGGCTAGGTACTGGGGCGAGAGCGCTCAGTGCGCCCTAGATGGTGATGGTGTGAACACCTCCGTGCTGAGCTCCCGATACTGGGAGGTCCCGTCCTGTTGACATTTCGAGGACCTGGAGTGGTAATCTTGAACCCGGATACGAGCACTGTCTTAATTAACAACTTTGCTTTGTTAACTTCTTCTTGTGTGGTTTTAAAAAGTGCATAAAATTCCACGTGAATAATTTTGATCTCTGTATCGAAAAGTAAAACGCATCAAAAATATATATATGAAGTTTTCGTGTTTTGAATCATATTAAATTTCGGAGTTAACTATATGGCTGAATTACGAATGTTAATACTTAACTGCAAAAAAGAAATTCTGGATTGTTTTTCTCACACTGGATGATAGCAAAAAGTTAATATTTGGTGCTGAGCAATAGAGATAATTTATCGTCAGAATTGAGTGGATTTACGAAGCAGCATTAGAGAACCTATTATCTGTGGATTCTGCATCTTCATCTCGACGGGTACTCAGTTCAAGCCTCATCTCGTCTCTCCATCTCCACGGATAATCAATTCTCGTGCATTCAGTTCCACAGGAAATCAATTCTAACATATTCATCTTTACAGGTAAACAGTTGTTGCAAATTAATTTCAAAAGATAATCAGTTAATTGTAGCATATTCAACTCATCAAGTAATCAGATGTTGCAAATTCATCTCAGCAGGTAATCAATCAGATCAAGAAACATCTTCCTCTATAGAACTTCTCAATCTTGCAAGCACAGCGATTAAGCTGTTGCATCTTGAGACACGATCGATCACCCAATGACTGGGCTTATGATTGATAATCAAATTCATGGTGTTGATGAAGGTAGTCATGTATTGCATTGCTGAGGGTGCAAGTAGTATTTTGCATTGATGTTGCTGTATGCAGTTTAATGCATTGATGTTGATGACCGTTGGTTTCTTGCATTGTTGCTTATCGAGGTAGTTTCCTGCATTGCTGTTGATACTGGAATTTTATTTTAATGATGTGGTTGAATGTAGGATCTTGTATTGTTGTCAAAAACGGTAGGTCAGTGAGTTATTTTTGTTTAAAAACAGTAGGTCAGTGAATTATTTTTGTTCAAAAATCAGGTCAGTGAATTATTTTTGTTCAAAATCAGTGGGTCACTGAATTATTTTGTTCAAAATCAGTAGTTCTCTGAATTATTTTTGCTCAAAATCAGTAGTTTTCTGAATTATTTTTGCTCAAAATCAGTAGTTCTCTGAATTATTTTTGCTCAAAATCAGTAATTCACTGAATTATTTTTGTTCAAAAACAGTAGTTCACTGAATTATTTTTGTTCAAAAACTGTAGTTCACTGAATTATTTTTGTTAAAAAACAGTAGGTCACTGAATTATTTTTGTTCAAGAACAGTAGTTCACTGAATTATTTTTGTTAAAAAACAGTAGGTCACTGAATTATTTTTGTTCAAGAACAGAAGTTCACTGAATTATTTTTGTTCAAGAACAGTAGGTCACTGAATTATTTGTGTTCAAGAACATTAGTTCACTGAATTATTTTTGTTCAAGAACAGTAGTTCACTGAATTATTTTTGTTCAAGAACAGTAGGTCACTGAATTATTTGTGTTCAAGAACAGTAGTTCACTGAATTATTTTTGTTCAAGAACAGTAGGTCACTGAATTATTTGTGTTCAAGAACATTAGTTCACTGAATTATTTTTGTTCAAGAACAGTAGTTCACTGAATTATTTTTGTTCAAGAACAGTAGGTCACTGAATTATTTGTGTTCAAGAACAGTAGTTCACTGAATTATTTTTGTTCAAGAACAGTAGGTCACTGAATTATTTGTGTTCAAGAACATTAGTTCACTGAATTATTTGTGTTCAAGAACAGTAGTTCACTGAATTATTTTTGTTCAAGAACAGTAGGTCACTGAATTATTTGTGTTCAAGAACATTAGTTCACTGAATTATTTTTGTTCAAGAACAGTAGTTCACTGAATTATTTTTGTTCAAGAACAGTAGGTCACTGAATTATTTGTGTTCAAGAACATTAGTTCACTGAATTATTTTTGTTCAAAAACAGTAGTTCACTGAATTATTTTTGACACAGGTAGTTTCCTGCATAAAGGTTCTTTTTGAGGGTAGTTCCTTGTACTATTGGTGATGTAGATAGTTCTGTTGACTTGTTGAAGAGGCAAGTAGATTTGGAATTGGTGTAGATGAAGGTAGGTTGTTGAAAACAGTAGATATAAACCTGTAACATACAAATACATAGGTGATACAAACAGTAAATATGAAGCTGTATTATACAGTAAACGTAAGGTTGTATTAATCACTAAATATAAAACTGTATCATACAAATACATAGGTGATACAAACAGTAAATATAAACCTGTAACATACAAATACATAGGTGATACAAACAGTAAATATGAAGCTGTATTATACAGTAAACGTAAGGTTGTATTAATCACTAAATATAAAGCTGTATCATACAAATACATAGGTGATACAAACAGTAAATATGAAGCTGTATTATACAGTAAACGTAAGGTTGTATTAATCACTAAATATAAAGCTGTATCATACAAATACATAGGTGATACAAACAGTAAATATGAAGCTGTATTATACAGTAAACGTAAGGTTGTATTAATCACTAAATATAAAGCTGTATCATACAAATACATAGGTGATACAAACAGTAAATATGAAGCTGTATTATACAGTAAACGTAAGGTTGTATTAATCACTAAATATAAAGCTGTATCATACAAATACATAGGTGATACAAACAGTAAATATGAAGCTGTATTATACAGTAAACGTAAGGTTGTATTAATCACTAAATATAAAGCTGTATCATACAAATACATAGGTGATACAAACAGTAAATATGAAGCTGTATTATACAGTAAACGTAAGGTTGTATTAATCACTAAATATAAAGCTGTAACATACAAATACATAGGTGATACAAACAGTAAATATGAAGCTGTATTATACAGTAAACGTAAGGTTGTATTAATCACTAAATATAAAGCTGTAACATACAAATACATAGGTGATACAAACAGTAAATATGAAGCTGTATTATACAGTAAACGTAAGGTTGTATTAATCACTAAATATAAAGCTGTAACATACAAATACATAGGTGATACAAACAGTAAATATGAAGCTGTATTATACAGTAAACGTAAGGTTGTATTAATCACTAAATATAAAGCTGTATCATATAAATACATAGGTGATACAAACAGTAAATATGAAGCTGTATTATACAGTAAACGTAAGGTTGTATTAATCACTAAATATAAAACTGTATCATACAGAAAAATTGCAGTTTTTGTAGTACCTCATTTAGAATGAACCCAAAAATCACCTTTAGAATCCAAACACAATTTGAATCAACTTAGTTCATTGATTATTGTTGACCAGACCACACACTAGAGGGTGAAGGGACGACAACGTTTCGGTCCGTCCTGGACCATTCTCAAGTCGATTTAGAATGGTCAAAACGTCGTCGTCCCTTCACCTTCTAGTGTGTGGTCTGGTCAACATACTTTAGCCACTTTATTGTGATTCATCGCCGTCATTGGTTATTGTTCACCCTATACCCATCCTGCGGGTGGCAGGTTACACAGGCATATATATTAGGGCTCAGGAACTGAACCCTAGAATTCATTTAGCTCAGCCAGTTTCATCAATAATAACGAGCTGATTGCACAGTTTAATGCATATATTGACAATGGGTTCGTGTGAACGATTGCAAGTACAGTGCTATCTTGAGGTTATCTTGAGATGATTTCGGGGCTTTTTAGTGTCCCCGCGGCCCGGTCCTCGACCAGGCCTCCACCCCCAGGAAGCAGCCCGTGACAGCTGACTAACTCCTGAGTACCTATTTACTGCTAGGTAAATTAGTTGCTTAAGCTAAGCAACTTACATTTGCCAAGAAAAAAAGTTTCGTAATTGTATTTGTTTGTAAAATACATTCACACCCCCCCTCCCCTCCCCTTACCACATAGTGGGCGACGACGGAAAGGTTACAATCACCCATATTTACTGCATACAATCACCAGATTGTGGATATTTGGCACAATTTTCTGGAAGTAGATAATTTTGAACGGAATATTTACACATTTCGTGAGTATTTGTTTACAGAGCTGTCTCTGGACTCACATCACTTTCATGCACATCGACGCGTAATGTGCAAATAATTTTGCTGACAGGTTATATTTGGTCAGGTCTACATCAGCAGGTTATGTGCCACTTCGCAGAGATACTTAAAACCGAGTTTAAGCAGAGCAGTAGCAGCATGTAGGAGTCTGCTGATTTTAAATGGATAATCCATATCCATTGCATGGTTGTCCTTGCATGATAGTATGATGATAGATAAGATGATGGATCTTCAAGGCCTTCAAGGGAATGGCTTGAAACTGGTAGTGTGGATTTCCATTTTCCTTATATCTACATTTTCCTTTTATCTTCAAGGTTGTGATAATATTCTTGGTGTTCTCTGGTTGCTTATAGACAATGCAATCATATCTTGAGATGATTTCGGGGCCTAGCGTCCCTGCGGCCCGGTCCTCGACCAGGCCTCCTTTTTGTTACACATCCCCAGGAAGCAGCTCGTAGCAGCTGTCTAACTCCTAGGTACCTATTTACTGCTAGGTGAACAAACACATCAGGGTGAAAGAAACTCTGTCCATTTGTTTCCGTCTCTACCGGGGATCGAACCCTGAATCTCAGGACTACAAATCCCGAGCGCTGTCCACTCAGCCGTCAGGGCCCCAGCATGGTTAAAGCCAACTTATTTTATGATGGCAAATTGTTTGGCTAACACATGAGCTCTGTCATTAGGTCAAAATGAGATGGAA
>NC_091163.1:9412709-9470209 GCF_040958095.1 Procambarus clarkii
TGCAGGTTCCAGCAGTTGAGAAGAAATGTCAGCTCTGTGGTGCTGACATTTCTCCAGTGGCCCAAGAAACCACTGGGAGATTATCTATCACAGTGCAGAGTTACGAATCAAATAAGATTTCAACTGAGAATTAACAACACAGAAAAAGTTGGTAAACCCATTCGACAAAACGTTGTTGAAGCCAACATGACGAGTCATAAATACTCATTCGCCGCCTAATTAAGACAGAAATGAGTAACCCATCGTGGGCCAGCCAGAGGCTTAGGGCCCGCGCAGGAATATCCCTGCCAAAAAAATAATCATTAGTCTACCCCTCAAGTTTACACCAGTTTTGTCATGGCGTTAATGATGTCAATCCCAGTTTTGTGGCTGGAACTCAGGCATGTCTCAGGTGGAAACGTTAAAAAATTTTTTTTGGAGAATTCAACACATTCTTGTGCAGCTGCACAAGAATTCAGGTGGGCCCGGCTCAATACTTTGGTCCACAGCTTGTCTATACTTACCTGGACTGTTCCTAGAGTGAGTTCTGGGAGTTCTTGTACTCCCTCAAGCCCTATCTTGAAATATGATGACTTGGTCCAACAGGCTGTTGCTTGGAGCAGCCTGCAGGCAACACATATCCACAACGGTGCAGTTAGTCCGGCTCTTCCTGCAGGTATTGTTTAATTCTATCTTGAAGAAGTCCTCCTTTGCTCAAGCAATATTTGATATGCTTTCCGGGTTGGGTATTGAATAGCTGTAGACCTCTGATTGCTCTCTGATTGCGCGGATGGCACCTCTGCTCTTCACTAGTTTTATTCTGCATGTCCTTCTATATCGTTATCTTTCAGCACGTTGTTATTTGACTGTGCAAATATTGGGACTTGGCTTTCCAGTATCTTCCATGTATAAATTAAGTGACTCCTCTCTCGTTTCCTCTCTAGAAAGCACATTTTGAGAGCTTTGAGGCGGTCCCCATTTTGTTTTGTGTTTATCGTGTCTTTGCGTGCCGTTTATTATCTTTACATTCCTTCTATTTCATAAATCTTTCTTACCTAACCACTTGGGCTGGACGGTAGAGCGACGGTCTCGCTTCATGTAGGTCGGCGTTCAATCCCCCGACCGTCCAAGTAGTTGGGACACCATTCCTTTCCCCTGTCCCATCCCAAATGCTTATCCTGACCCCTTCCCAGGGCTATATAATTGTAATGGCTTGGCGCTTCCCCCCCTGATAGTTCCATTACTCTGAAATGAGAAGTGAGTACTCAACAGTACTCAAGGGACGTCGCCAGTGATATAAATAATATTAACATTGTGGTGGAATTCTGGGATTTAAACGTTCTCACAATCCATCCTATTATTTCCCCTGACCGTCGTTATGTTCACTTGGTTGTGTTTACTAAATATCAGCTGAGTCGTCAAGGCGGCGCGTCTGGGATCCTCTCGGACGTAGGTTCGAGCCCTCATCACGGTCCTTGTGGATATATATATATATATATATATATATATATATATATATATATATATATATATATATATATATATATATATATATATATATATATATATATATATATATATATATATATATATATATATATATGTCGTACCTAGTAGCCAGAACTCACTTTTTGGCCTACTATTCAAGGCCCGATTTGCCTAATAAGCCAAGTTTTCCTGAATTAATATATTTTTTCTAAATTTTTCCTTATGAAATGATAAAGCTACCCATTTCATTATGTATGAGGTCAATTTTTTTTTATTGGAGTTAAAATTAACGTAGATATATGACCGAACCTAACCAACCCTACCTAACCTAACCTAACCTATCTTTATAGGTTAGGTTTGGTTAGGTAGCCGAAAAAGTTAGGTTAGGTTAGGTTAGGTAGGTTAGGTAGTCGAAAAACAATTAATTCAAGAAAACTTGGCTTATTAGGCAAATCGGGCCTTGCATAGTAGGCTGAGAAGTGCATTCTGGCTACTAGGTACGACATATGTATATATATATATGACAATGTCAGACCACGGAGGAAAAGTGAAACTGGAAATTTCCTTAAGTACTTTCGTATATTAAATACATCTTCAGAAGGTGAAGATGTATTTAATATACGAAATATACGATTTAATATACGAAAGTACTTAAGGAAATTTCCTGTTTCATTTTTCCTCCGTGGTCTGACATTGTCACATTCTTAATCACGTGTTTATTTTCGTGATATACACATACACATATATATATATATATATATATATATATATATATATATATATATATATATATATATATATATATATATATATATATGTATATATATATATATATATATATATATATATATATATATATATATATATATATATATATATATATATATATATGTTTGAATGTACATGTTTTTGTTCCTTTCGGGTTTTATTAAAATGTAACAAAGAACAGGAGGTTTGCACAGGCTGCAATATATACGTCAAGAGGAAGACATACTGGCGGTATCTGTGGCCTGCACGCGACGCTGTGCCAACACTGTGCCAATACTGTGCCAACGCTGTGCCAACCCTGTGCCAACACTGTGCCAACACTGTGCCAATACTGTGCCACCGCTGTGCCAACACTGTGCCAACACTGTGCCAACGCTGTGCCAACACTGTGCCAACACTGTGCCAACACTGTGCCACCGCTGTGCCAACACTGTGCCAACACTGTGCCAACGCTGTGCCAACACTGTGCCAACACTGTGCCAACGCTGTGCCAACACTGTGCCAATACTGTGCCAACACTGTGCCAACACTGTGCCAACACTGTGCCAATACTGTGCCACCGATGTGCCAACACTGTGCCAACGCTGTGCCAACACTGTGCCAACACTGTGCCACCGCTGTGCCAACACTGTGCCAACACTGTGCCAACGCTGTGCCAACACTGTGCCACCGCTGTGCCAACACTGTGCCAACACTGTACCAACACTGTGCCAACGCTGTGCCAATACTGTCCCAACACTGTGCCAACGCTGTGCCAACACTGTGCCAACGCTGTGCCAACACTGTGCCAACGCTGTGCCAACACTGTGCCAACACTGTGCCAACACTGTGCCAACACTGTGCCAACACTGCCCTGATGGTGAGTGTCGGAAGGGGTCTATGCTTCCTCCTGATATTAAAAAGATTCAGTCGGTTACAGGTTAGCCTCTCTTGGAGAGTGAGGGAGAGGGAGGGTTTCAGACGAGATGGAAGGGGGTCGAGGGCCCCTTCCTTCCTTCCCACCGACCCTTACTAACTCCAGAAAGGGCTGATCTCCCCCTCTTTTCCCCCCTTAACTCTCGTGAACCTGAAGAAACACGCCCCCTTCCCCCTTTCACCCTGAAGAAACACGCCCCCTTCCCCCTTTCACCCTGAAGAAACACGCCACCTTCCCCCTTTCACCACACACCAGGATGAAATAACTTCCCCCTTTCAGGAGAGAACACGCGCTTCCCTCCCAATCCAAACCCAATCCTCTTTAACGTCAGAAAGGGGGATCTACCCCCACCACCACCCCCAATCTTCTCCCCCCACAGCCCTCTGAGACTCCTCCCCCCACATGAGTAATCACCCCCACACCACCCCCATGGCCTGGTGGGGGGAGTATGGTAGCAGGACTCAAGGCTGAATCGATTCCTCCGCCTCTATGTTTTGTTCCGAAAAAATATATTAAATAATGCTTCACTTTCATAGTCAATGAAAATAAATACAAAATATATATTCAGAAATTACATTATCTTGATGAATCAGTGAGGAAATCCATAGGAGAATTGATGAGGATTCGAATACATGCGCTTGGTACAAATATATAGTGTTCTTAAGAATTCGATTTCTTAATAATTTCGGTTTGGAAAGCAGGACCAAATCGCTTTCTTAAGAACACAAACTACAGCAGAATGATTACGAAGTGTCTGCGCAAGTCTGTGAATGATAAAGTGTCTTAAAAAAGGCTATTGAAATTGGATAAGCCTATTTCATTAGCCTTTTTTCAGTATTTTTTCACAGTATTTTTCAATATTTTTTCACAGTAATTTTCAGTATTTTTTCACAGTATTTTTTTGTATTTTTTCACAGTATTTTCCAATATTTTTTCACAGTATTTTTCAGTATTTTTTCACAGTAATTTTCAGTATTTTTTCACAGTATTTTTCAGTATTTTTTCACAGTATTTTTCAGTATTTTTTCACAGTATTCATCAGAAATGAATACTGTGGTGGATTATATAAATGAAATTCACTGATAAGGTAGAGAAGGTCTATGTATCAGTATAGAGTGACACACGTATCACTTCAGTATATTTGAATTGAATAGAAAAACACAAAATAATGTTTCGTGTTTTTAAGAGATCTATGAGATGAAATACAGATCTATTTCATTCATAGACTGAGCTCTATGAATGAAATACATCGTGGGTAATGTAGTTATTGTAACGTGATAATTCAGTGGTTCTTGTTCTACCAATATGTTCATCTGTAGTTTTCTAACATCATGTTCTTCAATTATTTAGTACCATCCTGTTCTACACTAATGTTCTTAACCACGTGGCATTACGTTGTACCATCCAGAGTTACGTGAGAGTGAAGGATAGTGTGATGTGAGAGTGAAAGATGTGATTGGATGATAGTGACAGAGGACTGGATGAAGAACCTGTCCTCACACTTAATACGTCGCAATTTTGACGGTAATGACATCCAACGTAAATATTGGATTTCCGAGGCCGGCTAGTACGGCCCAGTCTTTGAGGTAAGGGCCGGATAGTGAGCGGCCGGATGGTGAGGAGAGCCGGATGGTGAGGCCCCGAGTGCGCTCGGAATTGGGTCTGGGGGAAAGGAGAAAACTGCGAAGTATGTGAAGGAAAAAAAAGCCTATGAACGTAGGAGAATTTTTTTTCGAGAAATCATTGTATTTTTTTCATTGTATATATATATATATATATATATATATATATATATATATATATATATATATATATATATACATATATATATATATATATATATATATATATATATATATATATATATATATATGTATATATATATATATATATATATATATATATATATATATATATATATATATATATATATATATATTTTTTTTTTTTTTTTTCAAGCCATTTTCATCTCGGCTTATTCAGTCAAGACTTGAGATGTCTTCAGATAATTATGCAATATTTTCAGTGTTTTATAATACTGAAAATGTATACTTTAAAAGCTGTATCATTCATTATTTAGTAAATAACATGAGAATATACAATCAAAGGAATGTTTTTTTCGAGCAAAATTGTATTTTTTCGAGTGAAGAAAATTTTTTGAGTGAATAAGTTTAGTTTTCCAGCTCAGGATTTGATGAATTTCTTGGTGGTGATTCAATGGCCCGGTTGCATATTTTCCGTGCCACGGACACTTCTTTAACGTATACGCTTGTTGCAAAATTTGCATAGAGGCCTCCTTGGCGAATATTGAAATCTTTGGGAGTAGGTCACGCATTCAGAATATTTGTTGACTCGCTGGGCTATCCTATCGTGTGTTCTGCCACGTTCCTCACCAATATTTTCGTAACCCATCCCCTTGCCATCCTAATCTGCGTCACCCACACCTGTAACTACGCAAGCCTGTCACACCACACACATGTGACCAGCTAGAAAAGCGTCACCCACACACCTGTAGCAATATAACACCTTCGTAACTTAAACCTGCAACTCTCACAGATGTGGCATAACCAAAGCTGAATAATCCATACCTGCATTAGCTACCCAAAACAAAATCTCCCACACCTGTCCTCGAATATACCTGCCTGCTTTAAGTGGAACGTTGTTTAACATTTTCCTCCCCTAGCTGTTGCTGTTATTATCATAATTTCTCAGTTTTTCTTAGCAAGACGAATGACGATACTTTTTGAATGGGTCTTAAATCCCCACTGTGGCATCAACGTCAAAAGATTTCTTATCTTGCATCGCAATAATCCTTATAAACGTCTTTTTTTATAAATTATGAATATAGAGCATTCATAAATTATTTAACCTTGCTGAAGTTGCAGGATTTTCCCCCATGGTCAATGAGAGTAAAATATTACAATTCTTAATATTGAAATAATTATTGAAATATATGAAAATATATATTTTTGAGGGCTTGGCTGAATGCTAAGTCTTAATAAATCAGCGTCTGTTGGTTTAGATTTGTTATGGTAAGGAAATTTGACGTGAGGATTACTTATAAGAGAAGACAATGTCTTTTCTACAAACGATGGCGTTTCCGTTTCGTTATCGGGTGATTACTGGCTTAAATTAAATTGTTTGTTCTCTTTTTTTGTAAACTTTTAACGTCGTTCTAGTTTTTATTTGGTATTTAAATGATGTATATTTACGACGCATTTATTTAGTATGAACGTCTAACTTTAAATGTATTGATTAAAAGGTTACCTTAAGTCTATTTACTTAAGTCTGCAATGTTTTTTTGTATTTTCTTTTCAATCATACACATACCTTCTTAAAATTATATGTTAGAATGGGGATCTGTCCGAAACGCAATGCGTGCTAATGGCTTTACAAGAATGTATAACTTCAAGTCTCTGTATTCTAATAAACCCAATGTACCTTCTTGTATATAAATAAATAAATAAATAAATATATACTTACAATTATTCGAGTGGATTCAGACCTAAGGAATACTCTTTGTCCGTATTTCAGTTAATTCTCCATCATTTCTAAGTGATTTTTGACTTTACACAAATTTGCCAAACTTTCTGGTGTTAGTTAAGTAATATTTGCTTTCTGATATTAAGCTAATAATGTTTACTAACGATGTTTTAATCATTAATTTGATATTTTTCATCTTAAACGGGAGTTATATGAACTTTGTTAACTAAGTGCTACATAAGCCTGTAGCTCCTACTCTATGGAATGATTTCGAGTCGAAATAATCACAAAAAAAGTAATGATTTGATTTAAATTTATCCAAACATTGCAAAAATGGTTCATTAGTTCATTTCAAATGGTTAAAAAATGGTTCGTTTCAAATGGTTCAAATGGTTCTTTTCATTTATCTCAAACACTGAATCAAATTACTAAATTGAAGAGTTATCGTGAGTTGCAGAGTGACAAGATCCATACTGATATGTTTGTGAAGAGTTTAATTTTGTTTTTCACACTTTAATCATTTTAATCATTTGCAGAACATTATATGTCAGGGTGATACGAGACTCGTGTTATGGTGTGTGTATTTACTATTTGTGCTTTGCTGAATCGAGCTATTAGCTCTTGGACTCCACCTTTCTATTCAATCTATATTTTCTCTATTATGTCTATTACTTATATTTCACTTTAAAACACACACACACACACACACACACACACACACACACACACACACACACACACACACACACACACACACACACACACACACACATCGCCAGGATTTTTTGTGTAATTATCAGGAGAAAGCGCCGAGCCATAATGACTTTATAGCATTTTAAAGGGGGTCAGGATTTAGGGTGGGGGGGGGCAGAATGGTGCCCAACCACTTGGACGGTCGGGGATTGAACGCCGACCTGCATGAAGCG
Source organism: Procambarus clarkii (assembly GCF_040958095.1). Classification (NCBI taxonomy): domain Eukaryota; kingdom Metazoa; phylum Arthropoda; class Malacostraca; order Decapoda; family Cambaridae; genus Procambarus; species Procambarus clarkii. Next base: position 9,420,270 of record NC_091163.1, read on the forward strand.
AAACTGATTAAAGACTGATTAAACAGAAATAGAAAGACTGATTAAACAGTATGTCAGGATTTCAAACAGAAATATAATGATAACTCGTCAGAAAACAAGAAGCTATTTCGAGTAAAAATTTATAAGAAACATTACGGAAAGTCTATTAAAACTATCAAAGATAAACATGGGAGAATCTTATCTTGGTGAGCCGGAAAAAAATGAAAGTAGACAGAGAGAGAAAACTCTGAAAATCGAGTGAAGAGAATTTATGAAAGCTATGCAGATGAAAGCGTGATCAGTTTCACTGCTGTGTGTGTGTGTGTGTGTGTGTGTGTGTGTGTGTGTGTGTGTGTGTGTGTGTGTGTGTGTGTGTGTGTGTGTGTGTGTGTGTGTGTGTGTGTGCGTGTGTGTGTGTGTGTGTGTGTGTGTGTGTGTGTGTGTGTGTGTGTGTGTGAAGAATGCAAGATAGAAAGAGAGTATGTCCAAATTCTGAAAATAGGAAAATTGCATAGTGTGGAAAGGAATGGGGTGCGTGTGTGGGAACCTTTCACTTAAAATTGTGAAATTGTTCTGTGGAGTGTCACAGAATTAAAGTAAATTAGAACGAGGTGAAAGAATAGCTTTTTCTCTACATATTGTGAGGATCGTGAGAGGCAGAACAGTGTTGTAAAAAAAACAGAGAAGAGATTACAGTGTATTAAGTAAGTGATGAACAAGGTGGATTTCAGAGTAGAATTGAGTGCTTACTTGGATCCAATATCTTCACTGTGTAGGTTAATAGAGCAAGAATATTATAACAATTTAAAGGTACATAAAACAGGGACTAGGAAACACATGTGTTAGAATAGTGTTAATAAAGTTGATAATATAACATATATGGAGTGTGTGGAGGATGATAGCGTGGTGTGAGGAGTATGTATGTTGAGTATATACGAGCATGAATATACGAGTATATATATACGCACGAATGCAAGAGTGAGAGAGAGAGAGTTATCAAGGGACTCATGACTGTTAATTCATGATTGTAATTAATAGAGTTAACACAGTTTTATGTTTGTCGGTGAATTTATCATTTTAATGATAGGAATACATGCAGATTAGCTTAACGTTTTATTAACACATATGGAACAAATCAGCTAAAAGTAGACATGAAGAGAGTGAATGTTGGTAGATAGTAGATGAACTCCAGTGTTTGAAACAAAGATGAAATTGCAAGTCCCAGACATGTCGGAATATTTTTAATAATTTGAACCCTTAATTGGCAAAAAAAATTACTTGTTGGTGTAGGGAAAGGAAACTGAACTGCAGCAATGAATATCTTGGTTGGGAAAAGTAATGAGTGCATGTGGTGCGGTCAGTGCTTCGCACGAACGAATCTAATGCGTACCTTCGTGAGCGCATTTGAGACCCGCATGTTAATGCGTATTTTGAATTGAAGGATACGAGACGTAATGTTGACCAGACCACACACTAGAAGTTGAAGGGACGACGACGTTTCGGTCCGTCCTGGACCATTCTCAAGTCGATTGGACCACGACTCATTTATATTTATTTATTTTAGCCACGTTATTGTGACGCATCGCCTGCATACGACACGTAAATCTGACAAGCGCATGAAATATCAAAAGCTACAGCTGTAATAATTATATACCCCGCATAACATCTATGGCGTTGAGAAGATATATACACACACATATATATATATATATATATATATATATATATATATATATATATAACTTTATATATATATATATATATATATATATATATATATATATATATATATATATATATATATATATATTTATATATATATATATATATATATAGAGAGAGAGAGAGAGAGAGAGAGAGAGAGAGAGAGAGAGAGAGAGAGAGAGAGAGAGAGAGAGAGAGAGAGAGAGAGAGGAGAGAAAATGTCAAGGACAAATTAGAGAATGAAAGGCAGTAAATCTTGTGATCAAAGATAACTTATTGAGGTTGTTTTGTTAGCGAGAAGGTGATGATTGAGTGAATATGAAACTACGAGGAGAGGAAAGGGTGGGTGGGGGGGGGAGGGGGGGAAAAGAAGATATACGGTGTGCTGGAGTGTGACGGAAGTGGAATGTGCTGGTGGTGGAATGTGCTGGTGGTGGAATGTGCTGGTGGTGGAATGTGCTGGTGGTGGAATGTGCTGGTGGTGGAATGTGCTGGTGGTGGAATGTGCTGGTGGTGGAATGTGCTGGTGGTGGAATGTGCTGGTGGTGGAATGTGCTGGTGGTGGAATGTGCTGGTGGTGGAATGTGCTGGTGGTGATTGCACGAAGCGACGGGAAATATATGAAACAGCTGCACGTGGATAAAGAGTGCATCTTTATTAAGTTAATTATTTTATATTTTAACTCCCCCCAACCCTCCCACCCTTACCTCCTCCATAAATTTTATTGGAAATAGAGTTGTATTGATTTTAATGTTGGTATATATAAATATATATATATATATATATATATATATATATATATATATATATATATATATATATATATATATATACATACATACATATATTACAGCATTTTGCTTGCGGAATTCTGTTTTTTATAACCTGTTCTATATACATGAATTTGGTTTCAAAATTTTCTCTGTCACAGACAATTTTTAGATTTGTGTAAGGTATACCTTATAACATTGTTATACAATGTCATAAGGTATATCATTATGTAATTATTAGGCATATAACATTATACAATGTTATACAATACCCTACAGCATTGTTGTAAAGCCCAAATTTAACCTTAGAAGATATGACAGCATATTTTTATATATATATATTATTGGCAAGAAATATATAATGAAGACAGCTTTCGGGCATATAAGCGGTCTAAATCACGCTATATCAATACGAGCTCTGGGTTATCCTATTGATATCTTCACTTAAGAATATGTAAGATTATGAAGGAATGAATTAAGATGACAATAGATGACTTTCTGGGCAGTTCTAAACCATTCTAAAGCAGCAGTTATATATTTAACTCGTATATATAAACGTCTAACGCTTCCTAGAACCAACCCAGCGATCCTATATATCTATTATCATAGTAATTTGTTCCACAAATCACTAACAATATTTACAAACTATTATTTGTCAATCCAGGTCTATTGATCTATCCAATTTGCATTTATGGTTTGGTCTCATAGCTTCGTTCTCGAGTTCCAATCGGGGATCGATTCCCTCCGCGTGGAACAGAAATGGCTGGGCACATTATCTTTCATCTGATACTTCTATTCACCTAGCAATTAGGCAACTGTTGTTGGGTTATTTTCGGGAGAAAGACAGTAAGTAGCGGGGGGACACCTCGATATATGACTAAACTATATATATACAGAGTCTGCCTGTCCCCGACAAAACGAATAATTAATTACGGTTTTGAGTACTATTTAGTGTTTATATATCAAATACTTTCTACCGTTTTAGAAAACGTATATAAAGCTTTTTTCACCAATTAACTTCTTAAAGAAAGTATTGACCTTTCAGTTGAATCTAAGTCACATCAACATAATGCCATATGCAAGAGCTCTATATTATCATACAGAGGCTCTTTAATGGAAGCTCTTTAAGAGCTTATCTCAGGGTTAGAGCTCTTTTATTCCCATTTTAAAATCGCCATAATTTCTAAAATGTTAAAAATTGATCGCCTTATATCAGCTGGACATGGATTACCACTGTTAATTAATCCCATTGGGCTTGCCATGTATCCATTGGGCTTGCCATGTATCCATTGGGCTTGCCATGTATCCATTGGGATTGCCATGTATCCATTGGGATTGCCATGTATCCATTGGGATTACCATGTAGCCACTGGGATTACCATGTATCCATTGGGATTACCATGTATCCACTGGGATTACCATGTATCCACTGGGATTACCATGTATCCACTGGGATTACCATGTATCCATTGGGATTACCATGTATCCACTGGGATTACCATGTATCCACTGGGATTACCATGCCAGCCTTACAAGTCACACTTGAGACATTCACAGCTTGCATGATCAGAACAAAAGACTTCATACTTTACCAAACAGCCTCGTTCGTTGTAATTAAAACCTTTTTTCCACCTTCCCCCCCCCAACGTACGTCCATGTCCTTGTAGTGGCCCTGAGGTCACGACGTAGTTAATTAAGCAGGGTTGGAATTATTTAGGGGGCATAGTTAAGACGCTATAATGTCTGGGTGATAAGAAAGCCTGAGGAAGTAGTTAGGTAGTTAAGGGATGGTTTGTGGGGGCCTCGTCACGACAATATCCCCCCCCCCCCTTTGGGTAGTGCCATATTACACTTTGGTGCTACACAGTGGTCATTGAAAGTGTTTCAGTGGTGTTACAGAGTGTTGCTTCAGTCAGTACTTAGTGGTACAGCAACTACTGACTCAACACAGTGGATCAACACTGACCCTGCCAAAGTGGTTCAGCCTTCACTGACCTACACAGTAACCCAGTAATCACTGACCTACACAGTGGAACACACATGTACCCACCGTAATTAAGTTCACGCAACCTGCTGATAACAACCCCCTCCCCCCCCCCCCTCAACGCCTTAATTACACCCTATTACCCCTTATCCATCTTGCAGTAAATGGGAACCTGGAAGTTAGTAACCAAATATAATGGGTTGGACCCGGCCGAAGGCTAGTCCATGACCCCTGAAGGAACGACTCTAATAGATCCAACAGGCTTCCAGTCCTAGATAATGGAAGATTGTACCCCATATAACCGAACAATGGGTAATGGGTAGCAATGTCCAGTTGAAGCAAGATTGTAAACAACCTCTCGTTGAGGATATTGCTTTCTGCAATGGTACAGATCGATTATTCTCAGCTCATTAACATGGACTATGGTTCCCAGTACACACATAGGTGAACTAGGAGAAATGTGCGATGCATGTCATAAATTTTTGGAATAATCTAGCATTGAAATTTAGGCCGGGGAGGGGGGAGGGGGGCTTTTTTGTAATAATGCAAATGTTAGGGGTTCCTATAGGCTCGCTTTCACTACCGCCCGGTAATGGGAACCGGTACGACTCCGGTGATGGTTCGACTCCCGGCGTGCGTTACTTGTGAAATGTTGGTGCCATTGAAACACTTTTTGCATCAACTTTTTTTTTTGTAATTTATACTCTGGTGACTCAGGTAATATATGCGTGTGGTGTGTGTGTGTGTGTGTGTGTGTGTGTGTGTGTGTGTGTGTGTGTGTGTGTGTGTGTGTGTGTGTGTGTGTGTGTGTGTGTGTGTGTGCGTGTGTGTGTGTGTGTGTGTGCGTGTGTGTGTGTGTGTGTGTGCGCGTGTGTGTGTGTGTGTGTGTGTGTGTGTGTGTGTGTGTGTGTGTGTGTGTGTGTGTGTGTGTGTGTGTGTGTGTGTGTGTGTGTGTGTGTGTGTGTACTCGTCTGGTTGTAAATAATAGGTTGTGTTATAAGGTCGAGTTCCCAAGCCCTGCCTTTCCATCTTCTGGTCGGCTGATGTAATTGCTCATTGAATTCTCTCTAACCATATACTCTTGTAGCTCATTTACGTGAGGCTCTAAAGCTGAAGAAGATTTCCCCTGAAGGCTCTGTTTCTCATCTGTGTCTCAAGCGACCGCATGTGTCTTCTGGTCCTACCTCATCTGTGTCTCAATCGTTTGCCTGTTTCCTCTGGGGTCTACTGTTTCTCATTTCAGCTCTCACAGCTATTCACTGTAGGTGAATTTCCTCAGCTCTTTACCAAGGCTAATCGCGTATCTATGAACTCTTTCCTTTCTCGTTATATCCTTCTTTTAGGTGGGGATTCCATGCAGGTTCTCAATACTTAAAGATGAATTAAGAGAACCTTGAAATCCAGGAATCCCATCACAATGCTCATATTATTAAGATCGATGTGATATCCCACTTGCCTTTTCGGGACAGGAAATAATAGAAATAGACAGAAATGGAGAGAATAGACAGAACAACCACGGATTGCCAAGATACGACATGGAATCTAAAAAAATTAGGACAGTTTCTAAGCCTCTCAAAATGTACTTTCTAAAAAAAATGTCGAGAGAAGTATCACAACATAAGTCAAATACTGGAAGGCCAGGTGCGAAATTTTCAGTCATAACACACTCGACTGGAAGGTATGGCAGGAAGTGCAACATGAAGCGAGTAAGGAGAAGGGTCAACATAGGCACAGTCAGAGAACACTGAAAGAACATCAGGTTTCCACAGTTATTCAATATCCTTCCAGGAAGAATAACAGACATTGGTGCCACAAAAAATGAACTTCCTAAGAAAAAAAATGGACAAGTTCCTGCAAGAAATGGCGGAGGAGTCTACATGCGGGCCTGCTGGCCGTTGCAAGCAACAACAGCCTGTTAGACCAAGTTATAACAAGTCAAGCTTGACCTCGGGGATGTATGTATCATTGTGTAGGGATATCTGTATCTAGGTTCCTCAAGGCTGTGCAAATATTTGCCAGTTCGCAATGTAAAGCTTTATCAGCTTTGTTGACCAGGCCACACACTAGAAGGTGAAGGGACGACGGCGTTTCGGTCCGTCCTGGACCATTCTCAAGTCGATTGGACCATTCTCAAGTCTCACAATCGACTTGAGAATGTTCAGGACGGACCGAAACGTCGTCGTCCCTTCACCTTCTAGTGTGTGGTCTGGTCAACTTATTTTAGCCACGTTATTGTGACTCATCGCCTTTATCAGCTTTAAAGTGGCCGGCAAGCACACATATTCAGTGTCGCGTATACTGTCATAGGTCCTCCTTTTTCAGTGTTATTCTGAGCTGCCTTCCCTTCAGTGTATACCCTCCTTTGGGAGCCTTTCTTCACCTCACGCATTATCGTTATCTTACATTTGTCAGGAGTTGGAGTCAAACATCCACCTGTCTCACCTCATCAATTTAGCATCACCTGGAAACAGTTCGTTGACATATCAGCTATCACACACAGAGATCACACTAACGTGATGCATCAAATGAACAAATCCACAAGGGCCGTGACGAGGATTCGAACCTGCGTCCGGGAGCATCCTAGACACTGCCTTATCGTCTGAGCTACGACAGGGTAAAAGCCTTTTACCCTGTCGTATCTCAGTCGATTAAGGCAGTGTCTGGGATGCTCCCGGACGCAGGTTCGAATCCTCGTCACGGCTCTTGTGGATTTGTTCATATCAGCTATAAAACAGGCGACTAAAAACATCGTTGTAGTTTATTTGTACGACTGTGTATTCGTCCACGCCAAGAGTAACAAGCGTCAGCCAATCAGCGCGTGAGGCAGAGGAATATTGTCCGAGGAATATTTGTTCTGATTGGCTTCAGCCTCTCACGGCGGTATACTATGTCTAGGATTCAAACTGTGTCACCGGGCGCTCTTGAAAAATATCCCGGTAGTGAAAGATATGCCAGAGACCGTCCTTAAGAGGAAAAGATTCAGTCCTTCTTGGGAGGAAAAGATTCAGCCTTCTTAGGAGGAAAAGATTTAGTCCTTCTTGGGAGGAAAAGATTCAGTCCTTCTTGGGTGGAAAAGATTCAGCCACACACTCGTATCGGATCATTGATTAATAATATATATATTCACATTATATAATCTAATAAATATATGTTTAATAATATTATTACTGAATATCACCGGTTAAGGAAATCACTGTGACAATCCTTGCGACTTCGTAAAGCCACAAAAAAAAAAAAAAAATTGCTGTTCAAGAAGAAGAAGAACTAACTCAACCACTTGGGCTGGACGGTAGAGCGACGGGCTCGCTTCATGCAGGTCGGCGTTCAATCCCCGACTGTCCACAAGTGGTTGGGCCACCATTCCTTCCCCCCCCCCCGTCCCATCCCAAATCCTTATCCTGATCCCTTCGAAGTCATAGAACATGTCATCTTAGTCCTATCCCTCTTTTGTTTTCAAAAGATTGGCCTATTGTTTTCAACTGATGCATTTCATGCGGAGAGACAGACAGACAGACAGACAGACAGACAGACAGACAGACAGACAGACAGACAGACAGACAGACAGACAGACAGACAGACAGACAGACAGACAGACAGAAAGGAAAATGATAATTCTCTGTGTAACATATCAACAGTTTATCTCTGATCTCCCCCTCCCCCCCTCCCCAGCATCCACTCACAAACATGTCCTTTCATTCGAGTCTTTAATGTTACTAAACAACACACACACGCGCCATGAAAGGCTGAGGGCTGCAACTCAGATCAAAGAAATGACTGTGTTGCGTCGCACGATTGGCCTCAGAGCTGCGAGGGAAGAGAGGCAACTGGTGTGGGATTTAGTTTTGTCTTAAATGAATGCAGTTGCTTCCGGATATTTTATGTTTAAAACAATATTAATGAGGTTTCGTACGTTTTATGTCAGAAAAAGTTTTGTGATTTGTTAGGTAATGTTTAACTGGGGACTTATAATGTTAATATTGGTAGCAGTGTCATTGGTAATTTTAATAACCGGTTTAGTAAATATATATATATATATATATATATATATATATATATATATATATATATATATATATATATATATATATATATATATATATATACATACAAAAGAATGGGGGTGGTAGGAGAAGATAATATTAGTGTTCAGTGAGAAACCACAAGGTCTCCTCTGAATACTTTTTATTTTCTTCTCCGAGGCTATGGGTCCCCACATTGGCACCAGAGGTGGTACCCTCACATTCACATATAAATATATATATATATATATATATATATAAATATATACAAAAGAATATATATATATATATATATATATATATATATATATATATATACATATTAATTATTATTTTTGGAAATACTATTAGTATCCTCTGAGGCCAAAAAAATGTGGGAGAATAATTTGTCTTTTAATTTAGAAGATTTGCAGTTATCTGCAGTTTTCTCAGTGGCTGAATGGGCTTCGCTAAGACCCTGTGACAGGGAAGAAGGGAAGCGCGTTAACTATTGTCTTCCAGTACGATGAAGGACGAGGAAAAAAGTAGGAGAGAAAGTGCCACTTTTTGCCAGCAAACACTTAAGGAGAGAGAGAGTTAAGTGGCACTCTGCTCTTAAGTGGTTTTGGTCTATTCTTAGTCTGCTCTTGTGTACCTGAGCACCAATAACGCTGCTAGTCTCGTCTTACTGAGCGCTCAGGTGAGCTCATATTCATCTTACTGAGCGCTCAGGTGAACTCATATTCATCTTACTGGGCGCTCAGGTGAGCTCATATTCATCTTACTGAGCGCTCAGGTGAGCTCATATTCATCTTACTGAGCGCTCAGGTGAGCTCATATTCATCTTACTGAGCGCTCAGGTGAGCTCATATTCATCTTACTGAGCGCTCAGGTGAGCTCATATTCATCTTACTGAGCGCTCAGGTGAACTCATATTCATCTTACTGAGCGCTCAGATGAACTCATATTCATCTTACTGAGCGCTCAGGTGAGCTCATATTCACCTTACTGAGCACTCAGGTGAGCTCATATTCATCTTACTGAGCGCTCAGGTGAGCTCACATTCACTTTACTGAGCGCTCAGGTGAGTAAGGTGAATTTGGAAGCTCTATTGCTGGTACGAACAGTTAAATGGATCAAGTTAAAATTTCTAATCAGTGCGGGTAAAGTTCTTATCATTTGACGAATGTTAAATAGAGTTTGAAGTTTGATCTTGAAGTTTACTCAAGACAAACCAGCTGAGTAAACCAATGGCATTTGTTTACGGTAAACTATAAGAAGGAATTTACAAGAAGTAAACTTTATGAGAGTCTACTCAGAGGAATCGGTATGTCGTGATCATTGTCTCGCAGACAGCAGTATTCAGAGCTGTCTGGGGCGAAGGGAAAGGGGACTATTAAAAGGGAAAGCGCCAAGCTATTGCGAATATATAGTACTTGGAAGGGGTCAGGATAAGGATTTGGGATGGGACGGAGGGAGAGGAATGGTGCCCAAACCACTTGGTCGATCGGGGAATTGAACCCAGATATGCATGAAGCAAGACCGTCACTCTATCGTCCACTATATATATATCTCTCCCTCTATGTTACTCATTCTCTCTATTTTTCAGCCACCAACTCTCTCTCTCTCTCTCTCTCTCTCTCTCTCTCTCTCTCTCTCTCTCTCTCTCTCTCTCTCTCTCTCTCTCTCTCTCTCTCTCTCTCTCTCTCTCTCTCACTCTCTCTCTCTCTCTCTCTCTCTCTCTCTCTCTCTCTCTCTCTCTCTCTCTCTCTCTCTCTCTCTCTCTCTCTCTCTCTCTCTCTCTCTCTCTCTCTCTCTCTCTCTCTCTCTCTCTCTCTCTCTCTCTCTCTCTCTCTCTCTCTCTCTCTCTCTCACTCTCTCTCTCTCAATCTCCTTCTCTCTCTTCTTTCATTGCCTCATCCTCTCCCAGTTCTCTCTTTCAACAAGCTTGCAATAGATTGCACCGGGTCATATTCTTCTCACAATGGCGTAATTTGATACATAAAATGTTAAGTAATATTAAAGTTATAATAGTGGTATTTATCTGAGGTGGTGTAGTTCAACCCTCATACACTCAACCTCACTGCTCCCTCCCTCACTTGACCCCCCTCATAAACCCTTGCTACGACCTCACCTCACAGTCATCAGACCCTCTCACACACTCACACCTCATTTTAACACACTCATACAAGATTCTAACACACACACACCACATTTTAACACACACCCACATTCTAACACACACACACCCCCCTCCCCCTCACACACCCTCACCACACCCGTACCCATCCTTAATCCTAGCTGGTAGAATATATAGCTGCCATTTGGCCCCTAACTTTCAAACTGTGTCAGGCCAAGATGTTTATTGGTAGCCTGAGAGAGAGCCACTACTCCCGCCAGTCAGTAGGCACTCAGAAACGTCAGGTACCCCCTCTAGGGGCTAGGGACGCTGGGACACTCCTAGGGACGAGGGACTCTGGGATACCACTAGGGACGAGGGACGCTGGGATACCCCTAGGGGCTAGGGACGTTGGGATACCCCTAGGGGCTAAGGACGTTGGGATACCCCTAGGGGCTAGAGACGTTGGGATACCCCCTAGGGCTGAGGGACGCTGGGATATCCCTAGGGATGAGGGACGCTGGGATACCTCTAGGGACGAGGGACGCTGGGATACCCCTAGGGACGAGGGACGCTGGGACACCCCTAGGGACGAGAGACGCTGGGATACCCCTAGGGCTAAGGGACGCTGGGATACCCCTAGGGACGAGGGACGCTGGGATACCCCTAGGGACGAAGGACGCTGGGACACCCCTAGGAACGAGAGACGCGGGGATACCCCTAGGGCTGAGGGACGCTGAGACACCCCTAGGGGCTAGGGACGTTGGAACACCCCTAGGGACGAGGGACGCTGGGACACCCCTAGTGTGCTTTGCTCGTTCCCTCCTCTCCTAGTGACGATAAAGGCCCCCATTAGCCCGGCTCGCTGGAACATACAGTTCTTATTCTAATGGGAACGGTCGGAATGTTTACATATGTGACATACTAATTTATTGTGAATATTTGAGTTTACCTGAAAAGCTGAAAAGACAACCACGACCTAACCTAACCTTCTTAGTATTTTAAGATATTACAATTAGTACTTAGCCTATACCTATATTGATATTACAGTTCGAGTGCCACTGGTGGGTTTGCTATGATTTAAGTACCTCTGGAATTACGCCAATATCTAAGAGTTTCTTGTAAGACTTTTTTTCTGAAATTTTTTCACGGAACAAGGGAAGTACCTGTATCTTGTTAGAGTATCTCACAGTACAAGTGATACGTCTATTAGTAGACGTATACATTTTCTCGTTGCAGTCTATACATATCTCCTCTTTGACATGAAAGAAGGAGTGAAGGAATTTGAATCTGCCTAATTTTTTTCACTCAATATCCGAAATATTACTGGATTTTGCTGCGACTGAGTTACAGTTTTTAACTTCAGTGCTGCCTCCTGTTGTCTCGTAGACAGCTGCCTCCTGTAGTCCCGTAGACAGCTGCCTCCTGTAGTCCCGTAGACAGCTGCCTCCTGTAGTCCCGTAGACAGCTGCCTGACCGTGGTAATGTCAGTAAGGAATAAGAGGTCATCCAGTCAACGCAAATACTTTATTACCACGGCTGGGACGTTGTCTCTCAACTGATCCATCCCTCACCCCCCTTTAGATCTTATTGACACGGCAGCGATGTGAGCTTGACTAATGACGAGAGGATTTTGATGACTACTGATGATGACTACTGCCTAGATGATGACTAGTATCAAGATGAATTTGATGTGGGAGTTGTCTGGTCTATCTCTTGTCTCCAGTGTCAGAGAGAGAGAGAGAGAGAGAGAGAGAGAGAGAGAGAGAGAGAGAGAGAGAGAGAGAGAGAGAGAGAGAGAGAGAGAGAGAGAGAGAGAGAGAGAGAGAGAGAGAGAGAGAGAGAGAGAGAGAGAGAGAGAGAGAGAGAGAGAATTATCAGGGAAAAAGCGCCAAGCCATTACGACTATATAGCACTGGGAAGGGGGTCAGGATAAGGCTTAAGGATAATCCTTATCCTTAAAGATAAGGATAAGGATTTGGGATGGGACGGTGGGGGGAAAGGAATGGTGCCCAACCACTTAGACGGTCGGGGATCCAGTGTCAGAATGCTCGTCTGGAATCTACCAATCATCACATATTTACCATATTGAGACGTCAGTATTCAACACACAAATCATCATGTAGACACCTGCTGCTCAGCTTCATCAACACCTGAAACATCTGACTTCACTACCGTCTCAACATATTAATCCTACATAGTTCACTTCAGACGTGATTAAACACCATTAAAGGGAACTGAAATCCATTCAATATTTTTTTTACTGGCTGGGGCAAGGAAGTAAAAAAAAAATAGTATCTTTTTATTTTATTTTTTTTTGTGCCAACTTGGTTCTAAAAAGCCTTTTGACCGATCTGATTTTCTGAGTGGCTGCCTTTAAGGCTCTCTTGAAAGCGACGTATTCAGCCCATTTCCCTGGTATTTTGGGATTTCCGGCAATGGTCGTGTTATTTTTAATGGCGTTCTTTGGCACAGCAATCCTTCTCAATGAGGATTTTTCATTCACTTCCTTCATGAAGGAAAAAAAAGAAATCGGGTCTTTCCAGGGAGTCTTATTGCTACGTCTTTATTGATAAATGTGTTTTATCCTGACTTCCCAGATGGCTGTCAACTGTCTGTATGCATCTGTCAGGAGTGAGGCTTTAGCTGTCAGGAGCAAAGCTTCAGCTGTCAGGAGCAAAGCTTTAGCTGTCAGGAGTGAGGCTATAGTTTTCATGATCGAGGCAACATCACTGAAAATGTGACGAAGGTGAAGAAATAAAAGTAACGATAACATTAAAGTGAAGGTGAAGGCTCAGAAGAATGAAAAACTAGAGATGCCTCCTACAGTGAAGAAGGTGGAGGCATGATGGCACTAGCAGTGACTTAGGGTGAAAATGAAAGAGGGAGAGAGAGAGAGAGAGAGAGAGAGAGAGAGAGAGAGAGAGAGAGAGAGAGAGAGAGAGAGAGAGAGAGAGAGAGAGAGAGAGAGAGAGAGTGAAAGATTCTCTGAGCGTTCTCTCTGTCTCTCTCTGTCTCTCTCTCTCTCTCTCTCTCTCTGTCTGTCTCTCTCTCTCTCTCTCTCTCTCTCTCTCTCTCTCTCTCTCTCTCTCTCTCTCTCTCTCTCTCTCTCTCTCTCTCTCTCTCTCTCTCTCTCTCTCTCTCTCTCTGTCTCTCTCTCTCTCTCTCTCTCTCTGTCTCTCTCTCTGTCTCTCTCTCTCTCTCTCTCTCTCTCTCTCTCTCTCTCTCTCTCTCTCTCTCTCTCTCTCTCTCTCTCTCTCTCTCTCTGTCTCTCTTTCTCTCCAACTCTCCCTCAGAAAATTTATTACATAACACTAAAGAAACTGCTGAAAAATGGTCTGGAAAAATCCTCCATCAATTAATTTCATTATTACGGTCAAAAATATAAATTGCAAACTTATAATATACATTTTATTGTAATAGTTTTAGTAAATATTTTTCAAACGCATAAAACTGCAAATTACTTAATAATTCAACAAGTACTTAATTTTAAAACAAAACAAATAGAAACTTCTAAACATTCCTGCGACATGTCATTCGTATTTCAGAGAAATATATTATATAATAAAACTTATTATATTATATAATATAGTTATATGAGTCTCAGGGTCCTCTTTACTGTCGAGATGCCCTCGACGACAACGACCTCAGTCTTCCGTGATCTTAACTTTATTGAAGAAGCGCGAGATTCACTTTACTGTCACTCCACATCACTCTTCACAAGCTCGCTCCAGACAGCTTCATAACTATCTGTGTGACTGGATTCAATCTTCTCTTCCTCACCTGAGCTGCTGTCTCTCTTTTTTTAGGCTCTAGGCTCCATCTATAGAGGGAAAATGAAGGATTATCTAGTTACCATACTAGGGAAATGGGAAGGATTATCTAGTTACCATACTAGGGAAAATGAAGGATTATCTAGTTACCATACTAGGGAAATGGGAAGGATTATCTAGTTACCATACTAGGGAAATGGAAGGATTGCAGGCGATGAGTCACAATAACGTGGCTAAAGTATGTTGACCAGACCACACACTAGAAGGTGAAGGGACGATGACGTTTCGGTCCGTCCTGGACCATTCTCAAGTCGATTGTCAAAATAGAAGGATTATTTAGCGATTATACTAGAAAAAGGGAAGGTTTATCTTTTATTCTTTGAAGATTAGGTTAGATTAGGATAGCTAATCAGGTTAAGTTTGATTTGGTTAGGCCACGTTTGATCTAGTAAGGTTAGGTTAACCTAGATTTGATTACGCCAGGTTAGGTTCGGTATATAGTATATAGCACTTAGAAGGGATATGAGGATAATGAGTAGGGATATGTGGATTATGAGGATAATCCCCTACAGGTCCCTCGCAGTTGGCTTCGTTCTCAACTCCCACTCAGGGATCCAGGGTTCGATTCCAGGGCAGGACAGATATGGTTTAGCACGTTTTCTTTCACTTAATGCCTCTGCTCACCTAGCAGTAAATAAGGTACCCGGGAGAAAGCAAACTGTTGTGGGTGGCATCTTGAGGAAAATCAATAATTCGGCCACGAAGAGGACCTCGATACAGGCCTAAAGTAAAATTATATATGCACAGGCGTACTGTCCCCGTCAAAACGAATGAAAATATGATAGAAAAAACACACATTTGCATTCGTTTAACGATTTTTTTTGTAAATAATTCGTTTGTCGGTTTGGTGTTAGGCTTAAGGTCCATCAACCGTGAAAAGGCCATTATGTGGCCACCACAATTTTGGCCACAATAGCTACCACAATTTTGGCCATAATAGCTACCACAATTGGTCACAATGGCCACCTCAGTAGTTTACTGACCAACCACCAAGTATACTTTAGTCCAGGATTAAAGCCAGGTAAACCTCTGGTTGTGTATACCCCTGTATTTATTAACTAGTTTCTTTATCTTTGATATTTACTGTTTATCTGGTGTTATCTGATGTAGATGTCTTTGGCAGGTAGGGAAATTTTATTAGGTTTAAATAATTTTTAGTGGGTTTATTTTTTTTTGTGAGGGGGGGGGGCTGAGTAAATTGTAAATAAGTTAGGGTTTCTATATCGATGTGACGAAGAGGAATTTTAATTTGCTCTGATTTGATTTTGGCAAATTTCAACACTCTCAGTTTTTGGGATTAAGTTAATTTTTAATTAGGCTTTTTGATTTCAGGTATTTTTTAATTAGTTGTCTTTAAATAATTCATGAATGCTCATATATGATATGTATTTTATTGGCTTTTTGTGTGTTTTTGCAAAAGATTTTTTTTGCATCAAAATCGATTTTTTTCAAGATCTGAGCAGAGCTTTGATTGTAAAATTGTCCATAATACCAAAGAATTCTTTGCATGAAGAGCTGTTTGCTAAGAAAAACTTGGATCCTCTTGGAGTGCACTTAACCCGCCAAACACACAGTGAAACTACAACGTTAGTACAACGTTTGAACAAGTTTTAACACCTCCTAACCAGTTATAACAACCACTATAGCAAGTTGTAACAACGTTCTAATACGTCATAAACACTTTAAGCCAAGATGTAACAACTTTATTACCAGTTGTAACAAGTTGAAAATAGGAACTATTACGGTTTGTGTTTCCAAAGTTCTGTGTATTATTCTAAAGAATCTTTTATATCAAAAATCACTTCTACTAAGAAGACCTGAGTACCTCTTTCGATCATTGGCACATAGTCAAAAGAGAACCTCTCCAATAGGAAGTTGTTGGGAGATATGCTCTCTACAATATGTAATTAATAATAATATAACATTTTTTTCTGTGCCTAGAGTCATTAGTAACGATGAGGACCATAGTATATATATATATATATATATATATATATATATATATATATATATATATATATATATATATATATATATATATATATATATATATATATATATATATATATATATATATATATATATATATATATATATATATATATATATATATATATACCGGCATACAGCAAAATTAGGATTTAGGAATCTGAACTATTGATTTGGACAAACCGGAAATCTAAATTGGTAATCTATTTTTGCTTGTGTTGCTTTGACAAAACTAAACTAACCCATCCTAACCTCCCTAGGCCTAATACCCGATATCTGAGGCCTAATATAGTACATATGTGCCTTGGAATTCTTAAGTTTGTGTTTCAGCTTCATTAGTTTAAAAAAAAAAAATTACTTACTAGTCACTCTCTAAAACCTAAGAACGTACGAATTCTGACTATTGACGATTGTCACAATAGATACTATCTAAACTGCAGAATGGGTTGAGTGGTAACCTATAGTATTCACTTATTTTGTTCTTGTTATGTTACCTGTTCATAACGTCTTCCCAGTCATTACTCCAAGTTCAAGTTCAAGTATGTTTATTAAGATAAGCAATAAATACATCTCAAAGGGATAGAGTAGCTTAGTCTATTTCTACCCCCCCTCATTACTCCAAGTCTACTACTTGGAGGGAGCCGGTCGGCCGAACGGACAGCACGCTGGACTTGTGATCCTGTGGTCCCGGGTTCGATCCCGGGCGCCGGCGAGAAACAATGGGCAAAGTTTCTTTCACCCTATGCCCCTGTTATCTAGCAGTGAAATAGGTACCTGGGTGTTAGTCAGCTGTCACGGGCTGCTTCCTGGGGGTGGAGGTCTGGTCGAGGACCGGGCCGCGGGGACACTAAAGCCCTGAAATCATCTCAAGATAACCTCAAGATACTATGTGAATCACATTGTTCACTCTCTTCATCATCCACGCGAATTTATTTTAACGTTAATTTTTTTTTTATAGCGTGCGAATTTTGTTAAATGTTCTGAAATATGCTAATGAAATTTAGAAGCAGTGACGACTACTTATTTCCAGGATTGTTAATTTTTATTTTATTTCTAACAAATAAGGACAGAAAAAGGCGAATTCTGACTCTTGTTAGTAAGTTTAAAGGCTTTTCTTGCCTCAATATACCATAACTCTTCGTCTATTTGATTCCCTATAACACCATCAATCCATTTGCAGGCGATGAGTCACAATAACGTGGCTGAAGTAAGTTGACCAGACCACACACTAGAAGTTGAAGGGACGACGACGTTTCGGTCCGTCCTGGACCATTCTCAAGTCGATTGTGAATGTCACAATCGACTTGAGAATGGTCCAGGACGGACCGAAACGTCGTCGTCCCTTCAACTTCTAGTGTGTGGTCTGGTCAACATCAATCCATTTGTTTTAAATAACTTCAAAACCAAGTCCCTATAATTACTACTGGGGGAATAGGGAGGGTAAACGAACACTTGAGTGTTATTGACCAGTCGAAGCGCTCAAAAAAGTGGTTCACATTCTTCTGTGGTTCATAATGTTTCTTTTTCATGCTAGTTAGGATGAGTTTTCAATTTACAAACAAGCCATGGCGAGTGCAACACCTCATGTTTGTGTTTACATAATTATGTTGACCTTACACCGAATATTATGACACTCAAAACCACACTATCTCTCTTTCTTCCCCCACACAAAGCCAAACTGTCTCTCTCTCTCTTCCCTCTCACAAAGCCACACCATGTCCTTGTTTTCCCCCCAAAAAAAAACCACACTATCTCCCTGTTTTCTCACACACAAAGCCACATTATCTTTCTCTCTTCCCCCACACAAAGCCACATTATCTCTCTCTCAAGTTCAAGTTCAAGTATGTTTATTGAGACAAGAAAAAAATACATCTCAAAGGGATAGAGTAGCTTAGGCTATTTCTACCCCCCTAATGGTGGCCAACCACTTGGATAGTCGGGGATTGAACGCCGACCTGCATGAAGCGAGACCGTCGTTCTACCGTTCAGCCCAAGTGGTTGGCATCTCTCTCTCTTCCTCCACACAAAGCCACGCCATCTCCTTGTTTTTCCACCCACACAAAACCACACTATCTCCCCCAGCAATCTCCTAATCTGGAGTCATCACACTTATCCTTCATTTCCCGTTGTCACTCACGCTCCCTCTCCTCCAAACACACACACACACACACACACACACTCAACGTCAAGCCTCACAAACACCATCCTCACCTCATCTTCCCCTCACACACACCTTTCCTGTCTCGCCTCATCACTGTGATGAGAGCGAGAAGGCCTCATACACTCTTCATTAAATGTCTTCACATCATACGCATCTCCACTGACATTATTTCTCTCCACATCCACTCATGTGGATAGAAATGAGGACATTTCCATATTTATATATATAAACTCCTTTAGTGAAATTACTTTTTCTCTATAGCTCATTGGAAATATCTCTTGCAACATATTGTTTATTGCTGCAAATTATATATTAATTGCTTGGAATCTATAACAAGTTAGAAGGTCGAGGCAAAATTAGGTATAAATGATGAACAAATCAATATTACCCCCCCCCCCCCATATGTTCATTTCATTAAAAACGTGTACCAATGCCAATGATTAATCTGTTATTAAAAGTAAGTATTCATATTAAGTAAATCCCAGCGATCTAACGTAATAAACACATCAATTATTTTTTTTCAGAATGAAAATTCCTTTCCTGGTCAGATGGTCAAGTTCTAGGAAGAACAATGACAGGAGAGGAATGATGCTAAGTCCTCCCCAGCCTCCAACACATCCGGATGCTGCTGCTGCTGCTTCCTCTCCTCTCGATCTTAATGATGCAACAATCTGGTAAGAATTCGCCTTTCATCAGTGCTGACGGCCAGAGCAGAGCGGATTCGGAAATAAATCCGTTTCCATCGGTGTTGATGATGCACGGATTTGATCAAGATTTATCGGATTTAATCCTTTAATCCTCCCTGCTGCTGAAGATGCAGGGATGTGGTCTGAAGTTGCTTAAGCAGAGAAGATGTGGCGGTGTCAGACCCCGTGTTTGAGGGCCATTTATTGGTGTCTTAACAGAAAATATGAAGTAATGAGAAAGTGCAAAATGAGGAGGAGTCGTTCCTCTTCCTGAGAATTCTCATAAATTCTCATAAATACACTAATAATAAGAGGAAAAGTAGATAATAAAAATACTCAAGCTAGCAATGGAGCAAAAAATAATAAAATAAGAATACGTGAAGTGGAAAAATGGAAGATAATATGCAGCAAAACCAAATAAGACATATTTGTTAAAGACTATAACTTTAAAATTTAAATTTAAGTGAAGACGGTCAATAAACAGTTGATTAACGAGAGAAGGAGTGATAGAAGAACGTCAGGGAGACGGGGGATCGATCGAGACCAGCATGGAGAGTGAGAGCTGGTCGCTAGTACTGTGTGTTGTCGTTCTTATCTTAGGTAAGTTAGCCCTGACCTACAGATAAATGTCTCTCTGTCTCTGTCTCTGTCTCTCTCTCTCTCTCTCTCTCTCTCTCTCTCTCTCTCTCTCTCTCTCTCTCTCTCTCTCTCTCTCTCTCTCTCTCTCTCTCTCTCTCTCTCTCTCTCTCTCTGTCTCTGTCTCTCTCTCTCTCTCTCTCTCTCTCTCTCTCTCTCTCTCTCTCTCTCTCTCTCTCCCTGCAGAGAGAATAGTTCCAATTGTCATTAATTGTTATATAAAATAAATGTCTCTGTTTCTCACTTGACCGCAGGAGCAGCTGTCGAAATAGATTTTGCTGCAGTTTAGGGAACCGTAATGTGTTGTGTTGGCCATACATCATCTATTGTAGTGGTCATCCATCATCTATTGAGTAGCTCACCCGTCATCTATTGTCTTTCCTAACTATCATGTGCCGTGCGGCTCAACCATCACGTACTAGGTACTTACCTAACAGGTAAATATCTATCCTCCCGTATGCACTAGCCATGGTCTACGGGGAAGTGAAGACTAGCTTTTAACATCTCGTCTACTATCCCTGTGCCCATTTCGTTATCATTTACCTGTCCTAATGTTGGAATTCTTTGTCGACTCTAAGGTTATGGATAAAGGTGGCTTCTACAATACACACAGAAATCACAATAGCGTGTTATTGTGATTATGTCTCTCGGATGTAGGTTCGAACCCTCATTACCCGAAACGCTGCGCGTACTAGTGGCTGTACAAGAATGTAACAACTCTTGTATATATCTCAAAAAAAAAAAAAAATGTGGATTTGTTCGAGGCTTCTACAACTTCTTCTTTCAGTGCATTCCTCTTGTTGACTACTCGAAGAGGCTACGAGAGTTTCCATAGAGTTTTTCAATCCATATGCGTTTTCAGCTTCCATTTATTGTCTTACTTTCTCTCAGTTTAAATGTAAATATGTCAATTCTCAGTAGTTTCCTCTGGAACCTATACATCAGTTGATAAAGGGTTGAGAGGCGGGACCTAAGAGCCGTAGCTCAACGCCCAGTAAGGTGAGTACACACACACACACACAAACACACACACCAATTGATTGACAATTGAGAGGCGGGACCAAAGAGCCAAAGCTCAACCCCCACAAGCACAAATAGGTGAGTACACACACACACACACACACACACACACACACACACACACACACACACACACACACACACACACACACACACACACACACACACACACACACACACACACACACACACACACACACACACACACACACTTACGACACTGGAAGACAGAAGAGTAAGGGGAGACATGATCACAACCTACAAAATCCTCAGAGGAATCGACCGGGTAAACAAGGATAAACTATTCAACACTGGTGGGACGCGAACAAGGGGACACAGGTGGAAACTGAGTACTCACATGAGCCACAGAGACGTTAGAAGGAACTTTTTTAGTGTCAGAGTAGTTAACGGATGGAATGCATTAGGCAGTGATGTGGTGGAGGCTGACTCCATACACAGTTTTAAATGTAGATATGATAGAGCCCAGTAGGCTCAGGAATCTGTACACCAGTTGATTGACAGTTGAGAGGCGGGACCAAAGAGCCAAAGCTCAACCCCCGCAAGCACAAATAGGTGAGTACACACACTCACACACACACACACACACTGCTTGGCTCACAACAACACCCCGATTGTTTTAAAACAATCGACAATGATTGAATGCTGTTTACAATGCATAATTAATCATTTTAAATGCCGTCAGTAAAGTTGTAGGCCTGGCGGATTTTTGTCATTACTCACAGCTCTGAAAAACCCACACATTTTGTACAACTACTTCAAAAAAATTCTGACATTTTAATTACAATTTTTTTTTAAATCAACGACCTCCTTAATTCGCAAAATTGTCTTGTTAATTGCATTCCTTACGTCTGGAAATCAAGGTGTAAATATATATATATATATATATATATATATATATATATATATATATATATATATATATATATATATATATATATATATATATATATATATATATGTAGTGCCTCGCAAACGTCAAGCCGCCTGCTATCGCTGTATCTATCGATGATTTCTGTGTTGTTTACTAGGATTTCTCTGGCGATGGTTTGGTTATGGGAAGAGATTATATGTTCCTTAATGGAGCCCTGTTGGAGCAACAGGGCTCCATTAAGGAACATATAATCTCTTCCCATAACCAAACCATCGCCAGAGAAATCCTAGTAAACAACACAGAAATCATCGATAGATACAGCGATAGCAGGCGGCTTGACGTTTGCGAGGCACTACACATCAAGAAGTCAACACCAGCAATCAACAGCCAATTATTGCACAACTATATTCTACCCACCTCAAGACTCCGCTCCAATATAGAAGCATCAAGAAATATGGACCAATAGGCTTTCTACAAACACTTCTATTCAATACCCATTGTTTCTGTTCTGTCTTGTGTTGATACTTTTAATACCCTATTAATATCCCCTCTTGTTCTGTCTTGTGTTAATGCCACATCACCCCTCCCACCTCACTCAAATGTAGATATAAAATCAGAGATACGTTCTAATCAGTTGTGTATTTGTGAAGTCTTTGAAAATGTAATAAGTTTTACGAAACGCGCCCGTGTCGCGTCAGACTAGAAATAAAAATGAATTTTGGAGAAGTGATTTTTGATTTACCTCCAACAGTGAAGCGTAATGTACGAAAGATTGAGAAAATTCGTGTTAGAATTATTAATCTTACTTTTTCGGTCATATTTAATAATATATGTCTACAGGAAAGACTGCTACCAAAATATACTAATATATATATATATATATATATATATATATATATATATATATATATATATATATATATATATATATATATATATATATATATATATATATATATATATATATATATTGTACCCAGGCAGGAATCGATCTCGGTACAAGAAATAGTCTCTTACCAAAACCAACAGCACACCAGTCCTTACACGCCCAACAAATCATTCATTGAATCTATCTTACTTATGGTTCTGTTCCCCCAGGGAACATGGTGGGGGAGGCAGGGGCGGGCACAGGGCTGTACATGGGTCCCTACTTCCCCAGCCCTCAGCCCCTGAACATCACCGTACACCAGGACACCGTCGCCTACCTTCCCTGCACCGTCAATCAGCTTGGAGACAAGTCGGTTAGTGCCTCAAAATCCACAAAAGTCTAAAACAGACTTTTTTGTATTTTTTTTTGTAACTCAAAATTGTATTTCTTACTTAAGTTTTTATTATTTTTTTTCTTCTTAAACGCCAAAGTTTGAGGTGTTAATAGTGAAGGGATGTAATATTTTTTTGTGTTTGTATTAATTTGTTTTTTTAGGAGGGGGGGGGGATTTATTACCCATTTCATTCATTATTAATTATGAGTTATTATCATCTTTCCTGACATGTTCTTTATTCTTTATTAATTTATTAAACGTCTAACTTTAATTTTGTGCCCTGGGCAGCTTTGTTGTTTATTTGAATTCATCGTTAAATCCTATGTTATCTCGTACATTGATGAATTAGATTGTCTTAAATTCAATGTAAACTGGTAGAATTTATCTTGTAAACTGGTAGATTTGGTCATGTAAATTGGTTTGTTATGCAGATGTTACGACTTAATTAGATATAAGCTGATTTATGAGAATGAAATCTCATGTCTCAAAAATCTTATAAATAGGAGCTGCCTCGTATGGGCCAAGAGGCTTTCTGCAGTTACCTTTGTTCTTATGTACTTATGAAATGAGAGGTGCTAGATATGAAGTCCTTCGGGTATATCTAAAATAGCTTTCTCGACAAATTTAATCATTATTTCCAGCACTTGATGAACGTTCTCTGATAGTTCACATAAACCTATTCCTCTCCAATCATTCACAGAGATATAATCTATCCTGCCTCATTGTGTAAAAAAAAAATACCATTACACGTTTTAAATAATATTAAACATCACTTTGAACTATACGAATATATAAAACACACTGTAGATAGTTCACATGAACCTATTCCTCTCCAATCATTCACAGAGATATAATCTTATCTGCCTCATTGTGTAAAAAAAATACCATTACACGTTTTAAATCATATTTACAGTGTGTGTGTGTTAACTAATCAATGCATTCAGGGTCCTGACTTGGGTGTCCCTCCTACAGGTGTCTTGACTTGGGTGTCCCTCCTACAGGTGTCTTGACATGGGTGTCCCTCCTACAGGTGTCTTGACTTGGGTGTCCCTCCTACAGGTGTCTTGACTTGGGTGTCCCTCCTACAGGTGTCTTGACTTGGGTGTCCCTCCTACAGGTGTCTTGGGTGAGGCAGAGGGACGCGGACATCCTGACGGTGGACCGCTACACCTTCGTCAGGGACGAGCGGTTGACCGTACACTTCACCCCTGATACAGGCACCTGGACGCTGGTCATCAAGTACGTCCAGGACCGCGACGCTGGCACCTATGAGTGCCAGATCTCCACCGAGCCAAAGATGTCAATGCTGGTCCATCTTAACGTCATTGGTGAGTCACGGTTACTTGTTGCTTTCTGCTGGGGCTTGTAATCATCCAGCTGGTGCTTGTAATCATCCAGCTGGGGCTTGTAATCATTCAGCTGGTGCTTGTAATCATCCAGCTGGTGCTTGTAATCATCCAGCTGGTGCTTGTAATCATCCAGCTGGTGCTTGTAATCATTCAGCTGGTGCTTGTAACCATCCAGCTGGTGCTTGTAATCATCCAGCTGGGGCTTGTAACCATCCAGCTGGTGCTTGTAATCATCCAGCTGGTGCTTGTAATCATCCAGCTGGGGCTTGTAATCATCCAGCTGGTGCTTGTAATCATCCAGCTTGTGCTTGTAATCATCCAGCTGGTGCTTGTAATCATCCAGCTGGTGCTTGTAATCATTCAGCCGATGCCTGGTGCTTGTGAGAGCCAGTTGAACTGGTATTCCTACAAATTGTGCCTATTACTGGTCGGTCAAACTCCCGTTTTCCACTCCGGTGGTACTGGGTTCGAGCCTCCTCAGGGTGAAAGTGAATGCAATGTTATTTTGAACTTTTAATGTGGTTTGTAAGTGACTTAACTAGCACGAGGATCACCTAATTGTCTAATTAATCTAATCAATCTAATTGATTAATCTAATTGTTAGGTTCAACTAAATCACCATTTATAGATAATAAAGTCTAAGGCAATTGCTTGGGAGTATCCAGAGTGCAGATTTTAATCCATTAACCATAACTCAGCCCCCTCTGCAAGTACATCAAGTAATTACAGTTCACTTGACTGCTCCTCTTACTCACCGTTGCTCTGATAATCCCCTCAATGTCGGCACCTTCCACTTTGCAAAGTGATAATGAGGTTACATATCAGACGAACGATCCTCTTTGACAGATCCGTCGTTCGCGATCCTTCTCAATGTATTGAGATCTAACGGCCTAATTGGAGCCCGACTTTGTGCGTTCTAATTAGCTGTCACCGATTATATGTGATAAATGGAGAGATGAAAGCCTCCTACTTATCCACTCCAAAACTCCGGCTTCTCATTGGTTGAGGCCCCTCATACGACACATAAGGGAAAGGTGTGTCTTAATTGCCTTTCATCTTCACTACGTAGTTATGAGCTTCTTAAAGAGCCTGGGGGAGGGGGGGCTAGATTCACGAAGAAGTTACGCAAACACTTACGAACCTGTACATCTTTCCTCAATCTTTGGCGGATTTGTTTACAATTATTAAGCAGTTAATGAGCTCCGAAGCACCAGGAGGCTGTTTATAACAATAACAACAGTTGAGTGGGAAGTTTTCATGCTTGTAAACTATTTAATAAATGTAACCAAAGCCGTCAAAGATTGAGGAAAGATGAACACGTTCGTAAGTACTTGCGTAACTGCTTCGTGAATCTGGCCCCATGGATGATAGCAGCGGGTTGTTTGGCCCCCTTAACGAACTACAAATATATATATATATATATATATATATATATATATATATATATATATATATATATATATATATATATATATATATATATATATATATATATTATGTATATATTGTTTCAATCATTCTCAGTGCTATATATATATATATATATATATATATATATATATATATATATATATATATATATATATATATATATATATATATATATATATGTCGTACCTAGTAGCCAGAACTCACTTCTCAGCCTACTGTTCAAGGCCCGATTTGCCTAATAAGCCAAGTTTTCCTGAATTAATATATTTACTATAATTTTTTTCTTATGAAATGATAAAGCTACCCTTTTCACTATGTATGAGGTCAATTTTTTTTTATTGGAGTTAAAATTAACGTAGATATATGACCGAACCTAACCAACCCTACCTAACCTAACCTAACCTATATATATAGGTAAGGTTAGGTTAGGTAGCCAAAAAAAGCTAGGTTAGGTTAGGTTAGGTAGGTTAGGTAGACGAAAAAACATTAATTCATGAAAACTTGGCTTATTAGGCAAATCGGGCCTTGCATAGTAGGCTGAGAAGTGAGTTCTGGCTACTAGGTACGACATATATATATATATATATATATATATATATATATATATATATATATATATATATATATATATATATATATATATATGTCGTACTTAGTAGCCAGAATGCACTTCTCAGCCTACTATGCATGGCCCAATTTGCCTAATAAGCCAAGTTTTCATGAATTAATTGTTTTTCGACTACCTAACCTACCTAACTTAACCTAACCTAACTTTTTCGGCTACCTAACCCAACCTAACCTATAAAGATAGGTTAGGTTAGGTTAGGTAGGGTTGGTTAGGTTCGGTCATATATCTACATTAATTTTAACTCCAATAAAAAAAAATTGACCTCATACATAATGAAATGGGTAGCTTTATCATTTCATAAGAAAAAAATTAGAGAAAATATATTAATTCAGGAAAACTTGGCATATTAGGCAAATCGGGCCTTGCATAGTAGGCCAAAAAGTGCGTTCTGGCTACTAGGTACGACATATATATATATATATATATATATATATATATATATATATATATATATATATATATATGTCGTACCTAGTAGCCAGAACGCCCTTCTCAGCCTACTATGCGAGGCCCAATTTGCCTAATAAGCCAACTTTTCATGAGTTAATTGTTTTTCGACTACCTAACCTACCTAACCTAACCTAACCTAACTTTTTCGGCTACCTAACCTAGCCTAACCTATAAAGATAGGTTAGGTTAGGTTAGGTAGGGTTGGTTAGGTTCAGTCACATATCTACGTTAATTTTAACTCCAATAAAAAAAATTGACCTCATACATAATGAAATGGATTGCTTTATCATTTCATAAGAAAAAAATTAGAGAAAATATATTAATTCAGGAAAATTTGGCTTATTAGGCAAATCTGGCCTTGCATAGTAGGCCGAGAAGTACGTTCTGGCTACTAGGTACGACATATATATATATATATATATATATATATATATATATATATGTCGTACCTAGTAGCCAGAACGCACTTCTCAGCCTACTATGCAAGGCCCGATTTGCCTAATAAGCCAAGTTTTCCTGAATTAATATACTTTCTCTAACTTTTTTCCTATGAAATGATAAAGCTACCCATTTCTTTATATATGAGGTCAATTTTTTTTTATTGGAGTTAAAATTAACGTAGATATATGACCGAACCTAACCAACCCTACCTAACCTAACCTAACCTATCTTTATAGGTTAGGTTAGGTTAGGTAGCCAAAAAAGTTAGGTTAGGTTAGGTTAGGTAGGTTAGGTAGTCGAAAAACAATTAATTCATGAAAACTTGGCTTATTAGGCAAATTCGGCCTTGCATAGTAGGCTGAGAAGTGAGTTCTGGCTACTAGGTACGACATATATATATATATATATATATATATATATATATATATATATACATATATATATATATATATATATATATATATATATATATATATATATATATATATATATATATATATATATATATATATATATATGCAACAATGATCACAAAAACACTGATCCAAGTATGCAGAAAAACCACATGTGAAAAATAGAGAATGCTTAATGCGTTTTCGGCTAATTCGCCTTCATCAGAGCAAAGTAGAATGAATGCTACTTTCATGCTACTTTGCACTGATGAAGGCGAATTAGCCGAAAACGCCTTAAGCATTCTCTATTTTTCACATGTGGTTTTTTCTGCATATATATATAAAAATCTCAGTGTAAAAATCGTATATACTGTAGATTGTGTTTATATATATGTGTATAAAGATCTTTATATATATATATACTTACTCTGTGTAAAAAAGGTCTGTGTATATGCACATCTCTGTCTATTCTTTTGATGTAAATGAAATAAAAGCGAAACATTTATACGTAAAAAAAATGCCTGAAATTACAACAAAAACAAAAATCAATAATAATAATAAAATCGATTGATGCTATGAGGTGACTCAATCAATCGATACCTATAGATCAATCAAGGCATACTCCTTACCCCTGTACCACCACGACTTGGGTTGCATCACCTTAGGGGGGACTCCACTGAACCCGCAGGGAGTCTGACGGGTTCAAGTTCAAGTTCAAGTTTGTCATATAACCCAGAAGCTCTCGAGTGTAAGGTCAAGTAGCCTAACTACCTCACACTCTAGCTGGTATTAACTCTGGACGTCAACGGAGCCTCTAGGTCTATTCACACAGGTAGAACCGCAGTGCCACAGGTAATCTTCCAATCATTCTCAGTGCCGCAGGTAATCCTCCAATCATTCTCAGTGCCACAGGTAATCCTCCAATCATTTTCAGTGCCGCAGGTAATCCTCCAATCATTCTCAGTGCCGCAGGTAATCCACCAATAATTTTCAGTGCCACAGGTAATCCTCCAATCATTCTCAGTGCCACAGGTAATCCTCCAATCATTCTCAGTGCCGCAGGTAATCCTCCAATCATTCTCAGTGCCACAGGTAATCCTCCAATCATTTTCAGTGCCACAGGTAATCCTCCAATCATTCTCAGTGCCACAGGTAATCCTCCAATCATTCTCAGTGCCACAGGTAATCCTCCAATCATTCTCAGTGCCGCAGGTAATCCTCCAATCATTCTCAGTGCCACAGGTAATCCTCCAATCATTCTCAGTGCCGCAGGTAATCTTCCAAGCATTCTCAGTGCCACAGGTAATCCTCCAATCATTCTCAGTGCCACAGGTAATCCTCCAATCATTCTCAATGCCACAGGTAATCCTCCAATCATTCTCAGTGCCGCAGGTAATCCTCCAATCATTCTCAGTGCCACAGGTAATCCTCCAATCATTCTCAGTGCCGCAGGTAATCCTCCAATCATTCTCAGTGCCACAGGTAATCCTCCAATCATTCTCAGTGCCGCAGGTAATCCTCCAATCATTCTCAGTGCCACAGGTAATCCTCCAATCATTCTCAGTGCCACAGGTAATCCTCCAATCATTCTCAGTGCCACAGGTAATCCTCCAATCATTCTCAGTGCCACAGGTAATCCTCCAATCATTCTCAGTGCCGCAGGTAATCCTCCAATCATTCTCAGTGCCACAGGTAATCCTCCAATCATTCTCAGTGCCGCAGGTAATCCTCCAATCATTCTCAGTGCCACAGGTAATCCTCCAATCATTCTCAGTGCCACAGGTAATCCTCCAATCATTCTCAGTGCCGCAGGTAATCCTCCAATCATTCTCAGTGCCGCAGGTAATCCTCCAATCATTCTCAGTGCCGCAGGTAATCCTCCAATCATTCTCAGTGCCACAGGTAATCCTCCAATCATCCAGAGAGCCGCAATGAGGGAGGAAACTATCAGGGGGGGGGGGTTAAACGCCCAGTCATTACGACTATTTATCACTTGGGACGGGATCAGGATAAGGATTTGGGATGGGACGGGTGGGATAAAGGAATGGTGTCCAACCACTTGTGGACGGTCGTGGGGGATTGAACACCGACCTGCAGGAAGTGATAGCCTCATCCTAACCTTCCGTTCTCCACATTTCCGCCTCCAAAACTAACTATCCTGTCCACCCTTCCGCAGTGCCGCAAGTGGAGGTGACCGGCGCGGCGGACAAGTACGTGAGGAGTGGATCCACCGCTCGTCTCGAGTGCAAAGTGAGCTCAACCGTTCAGCTTCCCGATTACATCTTCTGGTACCACTCTGGGGAGCGGCTGCTGGAGTACGACAACCCGAGAGTGAAGTTTACGGTGTCGAGGCGGGGCGGGCAGGGCAGTGAGATGAGTGTCACTTCTACTCTGGTGATCTCCAACGCCAAGTCCGCAGACGCGGGAAACTATACCTGTCTTCCCTCCAACCTGCATCCCGCCACGACGCTCCTCCACGTCCTCAATGGTACGTGGTATGGTTAATATAATTATGGTTTTATGTTCAGCTACTTGTAACAACAAGTTCCAATATGTTGACCAGACCACACACTAGAAGGTGAAGGGACGACGACGTTTCGGTCGGTTCTGGACCATTCTCAAGTCGCACCCTGCCACGACCCTCCTCCACGTCCTTAATGGTACGTGGCCAATTAATATAATTGTGGTTTTATATTCAGCTACTTGAAACGAGTTCCAATATGTTGAGCAAACGACAAACTAGAAGGTGAAGGGACGACGACGTTTCGGTCGGTTCTGGACCATTCTCAAGTCGATTGAGTCCAGGACGGACCGAAACGTCGTCGCAATTAATATAATTGTGGTTTTATATTCAGTTACTTGAAACAACAAGTTCCAATATGTTGACCAAGCCACAAACTAGAAGGTGAAGGGACGACGACGTTTCGGACCATTCTCAAGTCGATTGAGTCCAGGACGGACCGAAACGTCGTCGTCCCTTCACTTTCTAGTGTGTGGTTTGGTCAACATATTTCAGCCACGTTATTGTGACTCCTCGTCTGCAACAAGTTCCAAGTAGCACGGGCTATGGTGAGCCCGGAGTGAACATAAGAATGTAGGTAACTGCAGAAGGCCTGTTGGCCCATACGAGGTAGCTCATATATCATATCCACCTAATCTCATACATATATGTGTCTAACCTACGCTTGAAACAATCAATGTATACTACTTCTATTGGACTTACCTGGCACAGGAGCGGGGCTGTGTGTACTGGTGGCATGGTAGTTGTTCATTTCTTGAACAAATCCACAAGAGCCATTTCTTCCCTTGTCCATTTCTTGTCCATTTCTTGTTCAATTCTTGTCTATTTCTTGGCCATTTCTTGTTTAGTTCATTCAACCTCACTTCTCCAGTTTCATCTCCCAGGAGTAAGAACTGTCTCTATAGACAACACAAATCTACTGACACAGTCTCTGAGAACATCAGAATGTGACAATAAATCTTCCCTTTTGTTTGTTTTCGACATATTTTGTGAGAATATACATATACATTCACAACGTATACACCAGAACTATACATATGTATTCCGTTCTTTGCATTGTTTTGCTTGAGTGCAAATTATGCTTATTATTATTATTAATCCCACACAGAAATCACACTAACGTGATATATATATATAGCGAATCTGTGAATGCACTTGGCAATGCTGAGGTGGAAGGTTCGAGCCTCCTCACAGTCTCATTTTCTCATTATTGTTATTTATTCATTTATATCTCAGCAGACGAGCACCCAGCAGCAATGCACACGGGCGGAGCGACGACAACAGAGCCTCCCCCTGCCTGGGGAGTACTCCTGGCGGTGGTACTCAGTATAGTGATGGTCCACGCCAACCCCCTCACAGCCCAGGCATGTGTTGGAGAGCCTTTCTTCATTCCAAGCGACGTAGGTGAGGTACATCGTCCCAGAAGAAGGACTAGAAGCAGGAGGAACTCGGCGTCTGGACTCATAGCAAGGGTGCGTGAGGTGTCTCTACCTCATCGCTATCCTTGTGAGAGCCGGGGCCGACGGCCCTCTTACAGGAGACAACCGGGTTCGGTTCCCTGGCGGCGGAGAGGAACAGATTCTGAAGGCATTGATAAGCAGGGTCATCCTGCCTTGCTTACTCTGTCTGCTTCAATTCTCCACACTGCATTCAGATTAAGCGATATAATTGGTTCACACTAACACATACACATACACACACACACACACACATACACACACACACACACACACACACACACACACACACACACACACACACACACACACACACACACACACACACACACACACACACACACACACACACACACACACACACACACACACACACACACTCACACATTGTGTATTAACCCTGAGTTTTATCATTTTGTATAATATGCTTAGAGTCTCAAGCTGGAAGCTTCCATTGAATAAATGCATAATCTTACATGTGCATTATAAACCATTTTTGTATTGCAATATTCTGTATATGCAGCCTCAAAAATGCAATGTTCTTCACGCAAAGCTTCAGGTTAATGTAAATCTAAGTTTTGTATTTCATCACATATATGCCTTTAGGAAACTTACTCTTGAATTTGGATTAAAAGGCCGTTAATTCTACTATTTTCTAAAACTTTTAATTTCCATTTTAAACGGCTGCGTTGAGGATAATGTGGCCAGTGTTAAATGCTCAAAAATTGTGTTGGATAAGATTATATTATATAGCATAAATTGCAGACGAAATATAATTTTTTTCCTGAGTTTTATAGGTGTTGAACATCGCACATAATTGACCCGGGAAGAATTCTTATTGTGGAAAAAAAATGTCAAAGCTTCAGTCAGAACCATTTTTACTTTTCAGAGGACATACCGTAAAGAATTTCCGACCCAGAAGTTCCAATTCGTTGAATATTTCAGAAATAAAATACAATTCTTATCGGCTTTGGTGCACACAACTCAGCAGATAACGATTTGAAGTCAATTTTTTTGCAGTATATTTGAAGGCATATCTCGACGTCAAGTCACGACGTCAAGTCACGACGTCAATATCACGGCTCTCACTGACGTCAATACGTCAATGGCCACGTGACGCATGAAATTTTCTGAGCCAAAATCCACAGATTGATATATATAGAGATTGATATATTGTTTCATAAATAATGAACTCATTTACTTCTTGTGATTTCTGATGGCAAATCACCTTGAGTTTCTTGCATAGTGATTACTACCCTAAGAGGTGATTTCTATTTCTGTGTTATTAATTTAAGTTCTGAATCGAGGTTATGTAATGTTTTCCAAATAGCTGGTTTTTTACATTTTTTCCCACAATTATTAATTTTGTTTACGATAATCTTTGTTTGAAATACACCAAGCTAAGATTTAGTCTGAAATTTTAAACTTAAAATACATATCGAATATTGTAATTTTATTCAGAATAACTAATACTTATTGTTTTTTTTTGTTTAGTTTGTCCCATCCTGTATACTGCCTCAAGATATTTTTGTTTAATTCAATGTTGTAAACTATCAATTAATGTGTTACTACCAAATGACCTGTTTAATCACACGAGTCCCACTAGAGGCTTTCTATTTTCGTTCGTGTTTACAACTCGTCTAGTGAAATTTACAATGGCTGGTAAACTGTTTCCATGAGTTTACCACTGTGTGAGTTTACATAACACTGTTATGTTTATTATTTATATCCATCATAAGCCTCAGAATGTATAGTGCTCGAACAAACTCCTTCAGTAAAGGGGGGTTTCCTGAATGTTGTTTTACAAACTTTTGTATCAGTGTGTGTTTGTTCACCAAGGTTGTCTCTGTAAGACAAGGTTACAGAGGTCACTGTAATGTTTGGATACATAAATGTAAGAATGAGTGGAAATACTATCTATGAGTTTCATTTATTTCCTCTACAAGATCAAAATGTATTTTAACAAAAATGTATTGAAGTGCTTGGTAAAGTGATTATACTCTGCAGATTCACATCTTACGGTATATTCATAATTGCTTTATATATATACCTTATATGTAGATAGATATACGCTGCGAGGTGCACCAAATACACACTGCACCTATTTATATCATCCCAGGAATATCTCTGGCCAGAAAAGTATATATATATACTAAGAGCTGAACCCCATCTGTGAGTGAATATACCTTTAGAGCGCCGCCTCACATGCCACGGTATATAAACTGAGAGCTGAGCGACATATCTACGTGAACATGTGTAAGTATTCACTAGGAAAATGAAACGACAGAACGATATAACCAAGTCATGTTTCTTTTTATGATTATTCTTGCATAAATGAAATCTACAGAGAGAGAGAGAGAGAGAGAGAGAGAGAGAGAGAGAGAGAGAGAGAGAGAGAGAGAGAGAGAGAGAGAGAGAGAGATGTACCTCCCCTCATGTCCTTATATACACTGATTGCTGTACCGATATGTCAGTATATATATATATATACGCTCAGAGACGAACCCTGCAAACCAGTGAACATATACCTTCATCCATGCTACAGCCGACCCTTAAGACACATTCATCAGTATTAAAGCGTTCTACATTCAAAATCAGTATTTGCTTTCATAATTCTATTAACAGAATTATATATATTAGAGTTTGGTGTATATTAAGACCTAATTTAGACTAGTTAATTTTTCCAGTTTCTTGTCAGTTATTCAAGCTGTCATGAAGCCAGAATCGTTTAACTTGCAGCGTCTCTAAGGTGCATTCATCAATTTTAACGTGTAGTGTATTAAAAAAATGTTTGTTCTCATTTACATATTTTTATTGTTATATATTAAAGTTTTATGTACAGATAGACGTAGTTTAAGATGGGGTGAAGTGTTTAGGATCTGTTAATGATTATTTGTATTTGAAGTACGTGAGTGAAACATTTACAGCTCGGCGATTCAAATATAGGACGTCAGCGAAGCACTTGTTCGAAAAGTGTTCGAACGTCATCAGTTGTGAGTCGTGTATAAACCGTGTTTGTATTCATAAACAGAGGGGGTTTGGCGACTGGATTAACGAGCATTTGGCTTCTGTTGATAAGGCTAACAATATTTTATTTGTATAATGTGGCTGGGGCAGATATAGAGGTGGGATTCGAACCGAGGTCGTCGGCGATTCCCAAGTCGGGAAATGTTCGAACGTCGTCAGTTGTGAGTCGTGGACGAACTTCTGGTGTACTTTCGTATACCACCAGTTCGTCCTCATCAACAAAACAGTTCGTCCTCGTCATAAAGGCGAAAGTGATGTCATGCAGCTCCAAAACCCATGTTTATTTAATGATTTTTTTTTTTACACACGACTCAGTTTATTACGTTCGAATCTTTCATGAACTGTGCTTCGCTGACGACTTCTGCTCGAATCGCAATTCTATATATATATTCTCTCTCTCTCTCTCTCTCTCTCTCTCTCTCTCTCTCTCTCTCTCTCTCTCTCTCTCTCTCTCTCTCTCTCTCTCTCTCTCTCTCTCTCTTTATATATAGTTATCTACGAAGCAATTCATATTTTCAGTGACGAGCATGTTAAAATTAATGAATTAATCTTTGGGGGTCGACCGCTGGATGGAATGAACATAGTCTGAAAACTGTTTGAGGTAAGTGCAATGCTACTCCCAAGCAACGACAGCACACAAAACAGTTAAGACTCGAAGACTGCTAAAGTAACAGTTGGTGTTTGCTAGGAATACTTTAGAGAGTATTGTTAAGTGTTGAGTGGAGTGTGTTACTTTAGAGAGTATTGTTAAGTGTTAAGTGTAAGGCGGAACATCTTGAAGATGTACCACAGTTTACTGAGAACTGGTGAGTACTGGCTATTGGGTATACATGGTACTTTACACCTTTATAAGGTGATCAGTTCCAATTCTCACCATTCTCAATAATAGTTACACTCGTATGTCACATTGTCTCACTATTCTAGTGACGTAGTGTCACTATCCTCCCTATTGTCACGGCGTCATGTAGCTGGTGCTCCGCTGCTATATACAACCCGTTATTTACCCAGCCACATATATACATATATATGTGGCTCCCTGACACATATAGATGTGTTGAGGGGCCTGAAACATGACCTCGTGAAACATGACTATCTGTGAGGCCATTCATGTATGTAATTTATTTTTGTTGCAGGTCTGTATTTTTCTACACTGTGTTGCAAACAATTGCCATGTTTGTTCTGTTGTTGCATTGTCTTAATTGTGTTTGCTAACGATATATATTTCTCAGTTCAGACTAATTTAATTAGGGGAAATGTATCATTCAATTAGATTTTCTTATATTATTGCTGTTTTCATTGTATCTAATTGTTTTATGATATTAGTTTTGATAGATATTTAGCTAGCTTTACTAAAGTTCTAAGCAAGTCAATGACATTCCTCTTTATATATCTAAAGACCATTATTTCTGTTCGTTTGTCTGTCCAAGGTTCGGGGATAGACGCCTGGGGCAAGCCTCATCAAACCCTTGCATTGTGAATAGGGATAGGAGGAGGAGGGGGTGGGATAGTACACTTGCGTAGGCAGGTCGAGGTCAGCCCCATTGCTCCCATTTAAGAGTAGACGGCCCACATAGTGACCCCCCCTCATGAAGTCAGTGGAGATAGAAGATATGTAGCGGAGTCCTTAGAGTCTTATTATTTGAAAGTAGCCTTAGAATATATGCACACTAGAGTAGCCATGGTCGCTGTGTAGTGGAAAAAGGTTGAATTGATGTGTGTAGGTTGGGTGTTCGTGGGGACACAGGGGGATGTGTATGTGGGTGGAGATGGGGTAAGATGGGGGTGTGTGGGGCGTGTGGGAGATGGTGTGTGGGAGTGAAGACAGGTGTCTGAAGATGTTAATAGTGATGAAAATACTGTGAATTGACAATAGTTACTGTGGTGGTGAATACCGTGTGTATGCGTGTGTGGGGGGGAAGATGAGGGGTAGTGTGGGGGGTGAGTGGGGGGTGAGTGTGGGGTGGGTGTGGTGGGGGAGGAGAAATGGATATGTTTGAATAAATGGAGAATATGTTTGAATGATTGACCTAATGATCATACGATCTCCACAATCCATTCAACCAGTGACCACCAAAAATATGGAATTAGGCAAGCAAGGGGGCATCTGTGAGAAGCATATTGTCATATATATGATAGCAGCAGCAACAGCCTGTTATCGTGGTGAAGGAAGCGAGAAGGAAGTGGAGAAAGTTATTTTCAGATACTAATTGGCAATATAGAACTATCGCTCGTGTGGAGGAAAGCAAACTGCTGAAAACAGAATTGTTAGCGGTTTATATTGCATAGCAACTGCAGACAATTTGACTTCGATATGGCGCCGTCTCGTCCAGAGAGCCCGAGACGGAATGCCTGTGATTGAAATGATGTAGAATTGATGATGATCAATTCTACATCATTTCGACTTGAGAATGGTCCAGGACGGACCGAAACGTCGTCGTCCCTTCACCTTCTAGTGTGTGGTCTGGTCAACATACTTCAGCCACGTTATTGTGACTCCTCGCCTGCATGTAGAATTGAGTATTATTTGATCCTGAGATACTAACGTACAAGACAAGCACTGGAGAGAGAGAGAGAGAGAGAGAGAGAGAGAGAGAGAGAGAGAGAGAGAGAGAGAGAAACTATAGGATCCGAGGAAGGGAAAGTGTTCCCCGATCATATTTTAAACTTCCGATTGCCGAAAATGTCTGAGAAAAGGCAAGAAAATGTTTTCTGCGCTAATGGTCTTCGAGGAACAATAATGTAAAGTGAGTAGTTCAGATGGACCTTAGGAATTGTTAGCTCCCAATGAGGCTATTACCCGCCAAATACACGACCAAACTACGACCTTGCTGCAACGTTGGAATCATTTGGAACACCACCTAACAAGAAGCAACTTTTAGAAGGTGTTAGAAGGTTGTAAATCGAGCAAGTTGTATTGGGATTGGCTGGTTATAAATAGGAGCTGACTCGTATGGGCCAATAGGCCTTCTGCAGTTACCTTTGTTCTTATGTAACCACTGTCTAAGACGTCGTAACAAACTTTATAACAAGATGTAACACCTTTGTAACAAGTTGTAATAAGGAAACAATAGGAACCGTTACTTTATATATGTGTGTGGGTTTGCAGGGAAATTAAACATGTTCTGAGGGATGTTAACTGATTCCATACGACACAGGCTTCACCCGGGAAACACACACCGTAACTGTCTCTATTTTCCGCTTGTTACAACTCGTAATAAAGTTGTTACATCTTGGCTTAACGTGTTTATGACGTATTAGAACGTTGTTACATCTTGGCTTAATGTGTTTATGACGTATTAGAACGTTGTTACAACTTGCTATATTGGTTGTTATAACTGGTTAGGAAGTGTTAAAACTTGCTCGAACGTTGTACCAACGTCGTAGTTTCCGTGTGTTTCCTGGGTTAAACGCTCTGACTGCCAGTAGAAACATTTTGGATGTCTGCTTTATACAACTGTAGATTACAGTATGGGTCCTGTAATATCAGAATATTAAATCCTGCAATATCAGATCTATTTAATCTATTAATTAAAGGCTTGGAAAGCACAAAGGTAATAACACAGTTCTGTACCTTATATAGATATTGCGTGAAGGACATTACTATTAAAAAAAAAAATTTGAAAGAGTTTTACCTGAAAAAACTTAATAGGAAGGTTAAGTACTAATTGTAATATCTTAACATACTAAGAAGGTTAGGTTATGTCGTGGTTTTCTATTCAGCTTTTCAGGTAAACTAGTTTTACCTGAAGACGATATTTCATTTGCTCCGAAAATGATATGTACGTATACATATGTATTATTCTCTGTTTACCTATAAATTTTCCATTTTTCATGTATAATTTGTACCTGCATAAATACAAATTTTATTAATATTAGAATTATTTTAGTAAATTCTTCATAGAAGAGCAACACGTTATCGACAATAATGTCAGCTCATATTTGATGTGATTTGTGTTCCGTTGTCAACATATTTTACTGTAATGAACCAAAATGAAGCTATAAAAAAATTGAGAATGCAATGTACCTGTGAGAAAATAAGGAGGCTGTTGGATAGGCTCGAACTCGCGTCCCTGAGTTTCCAATGACGTCCCATTAGACTACGTCATCCAGCTGATGCCACCCAATTACAGACAAGCGTTTCTGATGTGTCCTCTGGTCATCCTGAGGTATCACATATGTAATAGCTCAGGAGGCCTGGTCAACGACCGGGCCGCGGGGACGCTAAGCCCCGGAAGCACCTCAAGGTAAGTTATCCAACAGAGAAATCATCAATTCACTCGAGAAAATCCTACACAAGACGCGTAAGCATCCCTCCAGGTAGGATGCCAAGATGCTTCGGGCATCTCATACGAGAGGAGAGAGTTGGAGAGATAGGAAAAAAAAAAAAAAAACGTGATGATGGAGGTGTTCAGGTGAACCAGGGAGAAACAAGAGCCTTCCTCTCTGCCTCGGACTAAAACTTCCTCACCTCTCCAACACTCACACACAACACACACCTGTCACCTCTTCCACACATGTGCTACCTTAGCAAACAAAACACACACTAAAAATATGTTCCTTGTGACAAAAATGACAAACACAACATAGCACACTGACCATTTTATAATGTATTAAGTTAGGGGGTTTAATAATATACTCTCAAGTTTGTTTGTCGATACTAAACACGCTTACTAACTACAGCTGGGTGAAAACAGCGTTCGCTTAACGAAGTGTGTGTGTATGAGGAAGGGAGGGGGGGGGGGGAGAGGAGGATTTAAGTTCGGATCTAAGCTTCATCTGGAGTGTTTATGTTTCTCTAGAGTAATCAGCTGAATGTTTTTGTTATCAGTTTGCATCCAGAGCTCAGTAGTACAAACGTCATGTTCTTCGTGGCACTAACAACTTGAGAATAGTGGCACTAATGCCATATTCTTGGTGGCACTAAATAGCATTACCAAATAACCACCAGCTTTGTTGATTTCCTCAAAATAACGAATACACCAGTGAACTAATACCAGGTTACTTACTACAATATTTGTAAGTTAACATATTTATGTTTTTACAAACTAACTCCGTCTCCCTTAAAGTCTAATTTCGTTTACATTTGAGATATCGTTACGCCGAACAAATAAACAAATTTGTAATAAAAACAAATTGGTTACGTAAAACAAATCAAGCACCGTGTTTTATATCCCCCTCAGCGTGTTTTATTTGGCTCTTCAAAGGCAGCTGGAGATCAAATATCCGAGGGTTTATGAAGTATAGAAATCTCACTTATTTTTCCTCTGTGGTCAAAGGCATTTTTCTTGCTTTTCATCTTCTCTTTCTCTTATAGTAATTCGAGTTAGGTTACTGCTCCTTTTAATCATCTGTATTTGTTGGCTTAGGAGTAAAAATAACTTGGCTTAGGAGTAAAAATAACTTGGCTTAGGAGTAAAAATAACTTGACTTTCTCTTGGGGTTAAAGAAGCCAAGAGAAAGATTTGTATTGTTGTAAATATGTTAAAAATAATGTGTGGCGATGGAATGGAAGTTGTGTGAGCAATTGTAATTACGGTTTAGCCTTTAGGTAACACATAGTGCAGGTGAGATATGATAGACAAATAACCAATTCACTTGATTTTTTTGCATTACTTCTCTCTCTCTCTCTCTCTCTCTCTCTCTCTCTCTCTCTCTCTCTCTCTCTCTCTCTCTCTCTCTCTCTCTCTCTCTCTCTCTCTCTCTCTCTCTCTCTCTCACTATCCTTCAAATATTTCATATGTAATCTCCACCCATCTTGTAAATAGATAATCATTCATTCCCTTCACCTGTAGGCATCACTGTCTTGTACAGTTATTCACCAGTAGAAATCATCACCTTACCAATCACTCACCAGCAGAAATCACCACCTTACCAATCACTCACCAGCAGAAATCACCACCTTACCAATCACTCACCAGCAGAAATCACCACCTGACCAATCACTCACCAGTAGAAATCATCACCTTACCAATCACTCACCAGCAGAAATCATCACCTTACCAATCACTCACCAGCAGAAATCACCACCTTACCAATCACTCACCAGCATAAATCACCACCTTACCAATCACTCACCAGCATAAATCACCACCTTACCAATCACTCACCAGCAGAAATCACCACCTTACTAATCACTCACCAGCAGAAATCACCACCTTACCAATCACTCACCAGCAGAAATCATCACCTTACCAATCACTCACCAGAAGAAATCATCACCTTACCAATCACTCACCAGCAGAAATCACCACCTGACCAATCACTCACCAGCAGAAATCACCACCTTACCAATCACTCACCAGCAGAAATCACCACCTTGCCAATCACTCACCAGCAGAAATCACCACCTTACCAATCACTCACCAGCAGACGCAGCATCCTGGAATTATCTCCCCTACAGCATCTTTCCACCCGTCAATAACCAGCAGCCTCCGCCAATTTCTCTAGCTCGAACCAGCGGTCTTCTTATCCCGCACTGTTGATTTGTCGTGTTTTCCATCCCAACAGGAGAAATTTCGATGCAGGTTTGGCCAATATGAGCAAATAACCAATCCCATCAGGGTTCGAGGCTCTCGGTGTTTTATAGACATATTGGCCTAATGGTCCAGCCGTCTGTATTCTGGACAGGTTCACGTTCCTCGCTTTATCATGAAAATGAGGCCAAATTGTCCAGGTTTTATCGTGAAAATGGGGCCAAATTGTTCAGGTTTTATCGTGAAAATGGGGCCAAATTGTCCAGGTTTTATCGTGAAAATGGGGCCAAATTGTCCAGGTTTTATCGTGAAAATGAGGCCAAATTGTCCAGGTTTTATCGTGAAAATGGGGCCAAATTGTCCAGGTTTTATCGTGAAAATTGGGCCAAATTGTCCAGGTTTTATCTTGAAAATGAGGTCAAATTGTCCAGGTTTTATCGTGAAAATGTCCCAATTGTCCAGATTTTATCATGAAAATGGTGCCAAATTGTCCAGGCTTTATCGTGAAAATGTCCCAATTGTCCAGGTTTTATCGTGAAAATGTCCCAATTCTCCAGGTTTTATCATGAAAATGTCCCAATTCTCCAGGTTTTATCATGAAAATGTCCCAATTCTCCAGGTTTTATCATGAAAATGTCCCAATTCTCCAGGTTTTATCGTGAAAATGTCCCAATTGTCCAGGTTTTATCGTGAAAATGTCCCAATTGTCCAGATTTTATCGTGAAAATGTCCCAATTCTCCAGGTTTTATCGTGAAAATGTCCCAATTCTCCAGGTTTTATCGTGAAAATGTCCCAATTGTCCAGGTTTTATCGTGAAAATGTCCCAATTCTCCAGGTTTTATCGTGAAAATGTCCCAATTGTCCAGGTTTTATCATGAAAATGTCGCAATTCTCCAGGTTTTATCGTGAAAATGTCCCAAATTGTCCAGGTTTTATCGTGAAAATGTCCCAATTGTCCAGATTTTATCGTGAAAATGTCCCAATTCTCCAGGTTTTATCATGAAAATGTCCCAATTCTCCAGGTTTTATCGTGAAAATGTCCCAATTGTCCAGGTTTTATCGTGAAAATGTCCCAATTGTCCAGATTTTATCGTGAAAATGTCCCAATTCTCCAGGTTTTATCGTGAAAATGTCCCAATTCTCCAGGTTTTATCGTGAAAATGTCCCAATTGTCCAGGTTTTATCGTGAAAATGTCCCAATTGTCCAGGTTTTATCGTGAAAATGTCCCAATTGTCCAGATTTTATCGTGAAAATGTCCCAATTCTCCAGGTTTTATTATGAAAATGTCCCAATTCTCCAGGTTTTATCGTGAAAATGTCCCAAATTGTCCAGGTTTTATCGTGAAAATGTCCCAATTGTCCAGATTTTATCGTGAAAATGTCCCAATTCTCCAGGTTTTATCATGAAAATGTCCCAATTCTCCAGGTTTTATCGTGAAAATGTCCCAAATTGTCCAGGTTTTATCGTGAAAATGTCCCAATTGTCCAGATTTTATCGTGAAAATGTCCCAATTCTCCAGGTTTTATCATGAAAATGTCCCAATTCTCCAGGTTTTATCGTGAAAATGTCCCAATTCTCCAGGTTTTATCGTGAAAATGTCCCAAATTATCCAGGTGCGTTCTGCTACCTGAATGAAAGAAATGTATATGAATAATGTAAATCGATTTCTATTGACTAGTGTTCCCAGAATGTATTTTACTGCTGGAGGATAATTTTTTTGGAGGGAGGGATAATATGTGGATAATGATTATCCGCGTATAACACATTATCCGTGGATAATGCGTTTGATATTGACCGGGAAAATATTGTTCAGGTCAATATGTTATTCGCAGTAAAGTTATATTAAAACTTTCTTTGCTACTCTTTTATTTCGTTTTCTTTTGCATTTCTTGTGTTTGTTCTTGCCTGCCTGTGAGCTCTTTGGGAGGGTTGAGCTTCAGCTCCTGTGTCTCCGCCCTTCCTTATTAACTATATCACTAGCATATCCGAATATATTAGCAGGTGCTAACGCAACTAGCAACGTGTCTATATCATTAGCAAATATCCACATCACTAGTGCGGGTGCTTTCGTTATTTTCACGTGTTTCTGCTATCTTGGCATCTCACGTTGCTATCGTTACCAACCGCTGACATTCTTCCCCATCTATAACCCTCACTACTCTCTCTCTAATTTACTAACGCATACAATTTACTAACGCGTTTATGAATTTAACACCAAATATTCGTTTTCAATTATATTTCTATCACAAACTTCAAGGAGGAATTCTCATCAAAAACTCATCAGAATGCGGTCTCTCTTTCGGTAAATATTCTCTTTGGATAAAATAACATATTATCAACTATGTTTTGGAGGTCGTTAAACGACCCCATAATGTTTACTGTTAATGACAGTCGTTAAGATGGTAATGTTGGCTAGAGGGGGGGAGCTTTTGTGTCCGTTAACAGAGGCGGTCGTTATTGGTGAGTGACGGCCGCTGTATCACTGCCAATTCTCAAGCTTAATGCAGAAATACTTTCAATGATAACTCCTCCTAGAGTAGATTATCGTCTGGAAGCAGCAGTGAAAATCATGAACTTTATAAATCTGAATTATCTGGATGTATTTCCAGTAAATAATTCGAGATGCTCCTTATAATTGATGCTGAAAATGGGTTTAATCCGGCTATCAATGGTGGATTGCTGAGTAAGTTTGGCTTTCTGTCATGATGTGGAAGAGGAAGGCTTCATATTGGATCATTTTCTCACTGATGGTGTGATCTCCTTGGTCACATTAATGGGTGAATGACTATGGGTGATAGTGACAACTTATTCGGAAGTCTTCCTGTCATAACTACTTTCAATATGTTGATTTTCAATATACCTCAATAACATATACTTTCAATATACCTCACTTGCAAATTGCTACTGTCTCTGATAACATAAACCTGCCAGAAACAGTAATGCATGCAATAGAGGCTCCGCTTCCTGGGTGCTCCAGTAGCAACCAGAGGCTCCGCTCCATAGGTGCTCCAGTAGCAACCAAAGGCTCCGCTCCTATAGGTGCTCCAGTAGCACCACAGAGGCTCCGCTACTCCCTGGGTGTTCCATAATAACCCCATTCGTTCTCCCAAGAGATGTCACGATACCAGTAATTGTTCCTAAACAATTAATAACGAAGATCATCCCCAAATAACGTCTTATGGGGAAAAAACTGACAATCAGTAAGGTTTCCTCGCCTCCGGATGGACCCAGAATGCGTTACCATGTCGTTGGTGTTAAAGATTCGCTACTTGGAACAAACAGTTCCAAGTAGCACGGGCTATGGTGAGCCCGTAGTTGCGTTACCAGTATCCCAAGTTAGCAATAAAATCCCCACCTCTATGTTTAGTGTATACTGTTATTGGAAGACAATTCTCACTCGCCGCCACTGTACCAAAATTGAATTTTAATGTCCCAGTGCTGAAAATTGTTTTAAAAGTCAAAGATGCTTTTTGATGCTTAAAAATTATCTTATTTTTTGAAGACTGTCGATGGTAGATTAAGGGATTAAAT
This sequence comes from Procambarus clarkii, assembly GCF_040958095.1. Taxonomy (NCBI): domain Eukaryota; kingdom Metazoa; phylum Arthropoda; class Malacostraca; order Decapoda; family Cambaridae; genus Procambarus; species Procambarus clarkii. The sequence goes on from NC_091163.1 coordinate 9,465,005, forward strand.
GTATTTTTAGTTGTTTGATTCTGCTGTAAATAACTTTGCCAGTACATAGGGTGTATAATTTTACATATGTAACCAGTGTTTCTTCTATGTAACTTAACTTTGTGCAATATAGGTGAATATTCTTAATGGGAGAGAGTGTTTTAGACGAAGAAATACCTATTGTGAAGCAAGATGTAAAATAAATCCTATTGTGAAAAGAAGGAAGAAAAGGTTGATGTTTATTCACTTGGACTGATAGGTACAGCGGCTGTTTCGCTTGTTACAGAGTCGGCGTTCGAGCTACGATGATCCCAAAAGGTTGGGTCTGGTTTCTTATCTCTGTCTTCATGTCCCAGGTCCTGATCCTCACCCCGCAGCTCCTCGTCCTCATATTCCATTTCGAAGTGTTTTATAGTTATACTGGCATAGAGCTTTCTTCTCATAATTAAGTTATTTTCTGGAGAAAATCTTTATTTTAGAAAGATAAATGGAATATGATTCTGAAATTATTCCTAAGTACTCCTTTATTTAAAAATAAAATACAGTAGAATAAGTACAGTAGACTGAGAAATGGTAAGTAATTGTTGATGAACGATTACATTACTCATTATTAATTATTATATATATATATATATATATATATATATATATATATATATATATATATATATATATATTTTTTTTAAAACCTAGAAGGGGTACCACCTCTGGTGCAAATGTAGGGACCCATAGCCTCGGAGAAGAAAATAAAGAGTACTCAGAGAAGACCTTGTGGATCCTCACTGAACACTTTGATATATATATATATATATATATATATATATATATATATATATATATATATATATATATATATATATAATATATATTTGCACGTGAAATTTTGTGAATTTCATCAGTCATAAATTTGAATCACTAAATTGAGAACCATTTTACACTCGAGGCTCTGAAAAAATTGGGATGCCGCGTTCCTACGAGTTTCCACCACCCAAACTTCTCTGAATACATTCCTTAACGAGTGCGGGGACCCAATTTTTCGTGTCTGGCCGGTTCCTGAAATATAGTTTCAAGCTCTGAGACCAAACCTGTAACGGTGGCAGGATGCTAAATGCCCTTCTGAATCGTTTTGGTCTCATGTTACAGTTACATTGGTATTATGAAATGGACATAATATTCCTGTTCAGGTGAAAGTTAGGAAATTAGGAAAGTACAGCAAGTGTGTTTCAAGTGCTTGGTAAGTGTGTTTCAAGTGTTTGGTATTACTCAGTTATTTAATATCCTCAGTCCTTTATATCTTGGGCCTTGGTATGATATGCTACAGAGGTACTTTAAGTCAATTAATTGGGACAATATGTAAAGCATTATCCAAGAGGAATTTGGTCGCATATATATTGGAAGAACAGTAAACGTTGTTCATACATTACAATCACTGGAACAATGCTGTTCACCTATCCCTCACTTTCGTCCCCTATCCACGATCATTATCTGCATGCAGGCGATGAGTGACAATAACGTGGCTGAAGTATGTTGACCAGACCACACACTAGAAGGTGAAGGGAAAACCTCTTCCTCCTCACAATCGACTTGAGAATGGTCCAGGACGGACCGAAACGTCGTCGTCCCTTCACCTTCTAGTGTGTGGTCTGGTCAACATTATCTGCATGTTGCAAACAGGGGGGGGGAATCCTGCAGACAGTATCAACTGAATGACACTTTATTCATCTGCCTTATATTATGCAACTGCTTTTGTTCACATGGGATAGGAAAAGAGTTCAAATAGCAATAGAGCATTAGATCCACACTAGAGCCACCTCCCTGACACTAGACAGGATACCACCGTGATCTCCTCAACCAACACAAGTGATTCAGACTTCAAGGATGGAGCTTATCCTGTTTTCGTCCGGTTATTCACACACACACATCCTACCCCCCTGCCTATCCTTCCTGCTCATCTCTACCCTCCCTCCCTACACCCCCTCTACTGTGTACACCCCTCCCTACATACCCCCCCTAATATGTGTCCACCCTCCCTACATACCCCCCTAATATGTGTCCACCCTCCCTACATACCCCCCTAATATGTGTCCACCCTCCCTACATACCCCCCTAATATGTGTCCACCCTCCCTACATACCCCCCTAATATGTGTCCACCCTCCCTACATACCCCCCCCTAATATGTGTCCACCCTCCCTACATACCCCCCCTAATATGTGTCCACCCTCCCTACATACCCCCCTAATATGTGTCCACCCTCCCTACATACCCCCCTAATATGTGTCCACCCTCCCTACATACCCCTCTAATATGTGTCCACCCTCCTTGCCCATTCACACCCTCACCAGGTGTCCTATCTTCATATTCCATCTTCATAACCTCTTCCTCCTTCCTATCCTCTCTCACTACAACATTTTTTTTTTCAACCTGTCATATTAATCATTTATTTATCTTACTCTTGCTGTAGTCTCATCCTTCATCTCCACTACAATACCTCTCTTTTACTCTCCTCTTATCTCTTCTTATCTCCCCTTCATCCAACTGGTCAGGAATTACTCTCAGTTCGTCCTCTCTTCTTCCGCCAGTTCAGGTAGTTGGTAAAGAAATAAACTCCTTCATGCGACACAAGGAAGGGAGGAAATTATCAGGGGGGGAAAAAACCCCCTCAATCCATTATGAGAGGTGGGACAAAGTACCTTAGTATCCTACAGTCATTCAGATGTAGAATCCAATTGATATGGTATGTTTAATATTATTTTTATGAGGGGCGTTAGGTAGACAGGCTTGGGTGAAGAGCAAATGGTAAATTTCAGTTGTTATTGACACTGTGGAAGTTAATTAAAAATTTCCACACCTTGCCTATTGGTGGTGTGAAGTTTTTAATGTGTGAAGTTTGAGGCTACAGTTTGTAACGTGAAGTTTTGTCTAATATCTATATTTTTACCTTTTGAGTTTCTCTCTCTCTCTCTCTCTCTCTCTCTCTCTCTCTCTCTCTCTCTCTCTCTCTCTCTCTCTCTCTCTCTCTCTCTCTCTCTCTCTCTCTCTCTCTCTCTGTCTCTCTCTCTCTCTCTCTCTCTCTCTCTCTCTCTCTCTCTCTCTCTCTCTCTCTCTCTCTCTCTCTCTCTTTCTCTCTCTCTCTCTCTCTCTCTCTCTCTCTCTCTCTCTCTCTCTCTCTCTCTCTCTCTCTCTCTCTCTCTCTCTCTCTCTCTCTCTCTGTAACAAACACCCCAATTAACACAAACGACCACCACAGCAAACACAAACGACCACACAGTTCTGGAAGACAAAGAACCAACCATTGATAACGTTTGTGATATCAATAGTTCGTTTTTATTTCTCCCAATAAACGGCTTTTAGATAACGAGGCGTTACTCAGATGAGTTATTCGTCATTTCTACTAATGTGAAAAAAACGAAATATCTCTCTATCAATTCCATTAACTCAGCTCTTCTATCATCTCCTTTAATATGTAGTTCATTCATTTACACTGGTCGGTAGTGCGACCGTCTCGCTTTTCGCGGGGTTCGATCCCCGACTGCCCATGGGGGTCGGGGACCGTTTCTTCACCCCATACTCTGGCACTAGGTTTTCATAAATAAGATGATTATTGTTAATACAAGATAAGATCAGTGACCGTGAGAAGGTAATTAGGAGTTACAGTAGACCAGGTGTGGGAGAGTTCTTTCCCGCCTCAGGAAACGCGAGTTCGATCCCATAGTATCCACCACTCCTTTTTTTTTTAATTTTTTTCTCTAATTGTTACTCTTATTTATGGATGTGAATGTTAAACGGTGTGAAGTGCAAGACTCTTTTTTTGCTCTTATAAGGAGTTTATAGGAGTTTTCTTATAAGGAGTTTATAGAGGAGTTTTCCTCCTATAAACATTTCTCCCAGCTTTCAGAGTGCTTATATAATCAAGAAAATAAACTCGAACAAGAAACAGACTTAGTGCAAGAAGCCTCGATTCTGTTAACAGCTCTGTTGGACCTTAGTAAGATATATAGATACAATGATCTATTCTTTACTTTCATGGGTTATGCCCTCCAGTGATCTTATGAGGAGAAACTCAATGATATCGATACCAATGCAAGATTTGGTATCGAGTAATTAATGTTCGCTAGTAGCATATGATATTTAGTACTCACCTATTTGTGCTTGCGGGGGTTGAGCTCTGGCTCTTTGGTCCCGCCTCTCAACTGTCAATCAACTGGTGTACAGGTTCCTGAGCCTACTGGGCTCTGTCATTTCTACATTTGAAACTGTGTATGGAGTCAGCCTCCACCACATCACCGCCTAATGCATTCCATTTGTCAACCACTCTGACACTAAAAAAGTTCTTTCTAATATCTCTGTGGCTCATTTGGGCACTCAGTTTCCACCTGTGTCCCCTTGTGCGTGTTCCCCTTGTGTTAAATAGACTGTCTTTATCTACCCTAAACATTATTGCCAACAGCATTTGGTGTTCCCAGGCGGTCACCCATCCAAGTACTAACCAAACCCAACGTTGCTTAACTTCGCTGATCGGACGAGAAGCGGTGTTCTCAACGTGGTATGGCCGTTGGCACGTTGTGTGTGTGTGTGTGTGTGTGTGTGTGTGTGTGTGTGTGTGTGTGTGTGTGTGTGTGTGTGTGTGTGTGTGTGTAAAAGTTAACCTTCAGAACATGTGATTGTATCCCAATGACTCGAGATACCAAACTTACAACATTCTTATTAATTGGGGAACAGCAAAAATTTCGTTCAGGCAATTAGAGTTATATGTGCGTTTATGTGTAATTGTGTTTACATGTCCTCGTGTGAACGAATGCTTGTGTTAGTGGTTTTTAATTGCCCTTCAATTAACAATTTATAAACAACAATTATGCATAATTCACTTGTTTATGTAGTTCAAGATCTGTAAAATTCTACATATATTTACCACTCAAATATGTGTCACCCAGCTGATTCATTCATACACACACACACACACACACACACACACACACACACACACACACACACACACACACACACACACACACACACACACACACACACACCAACTTACACATGGTAAACAAACATACGTGATTTGTGTTTACGCAAGATAAGATGGTCAGCCACTGGGAATCATCATTAGCAGCTGTGTTCTAGATATGGGAGCGTCCTCTGCGGCCCCAGGGAATCCGAGTTCGAGCCCCTATCCATCTTAATGAATTAAGTTGCTTTTTAGTGATAAACTTAATAACGTATT